>NC_043024.1:10488107-10611471 GCF_006345805.1 Octopus sinensis
CATCAGATGTTGTTACACATCGCTGGTCACAATGCGTTTGCATTGTTTTAGCCTTCGAATGATGCCACCCCGCTGGCTAAGCGAGCAGGCCAACAGAAGAAAGAGTCCACTGCCCTAACCACTGGGCCATTGCGCCTCCAGTATATATATATATATATATATATATATGATAGGCTTCTTTCAGTTTCCATCTACCAAATCCACTCACGAGGCTTTGGTTGGCCCGAGGCTATAGTAGAAGACACTTGCCCAAGGTGCCACGGAGTAGGACTGAACCTGAAATCATGTGGTTGGGAAGCAAGCTACTTACCACACAGCCACACCTGTACCTAGAAGTGATGCAGAACTTTTTTTTTTGGTAGGGAGTGTTCTGTAACTCATCACAGTATCCATTGTAATCATTGCTGTTGTTGTTGTTGTTGTTGAAGTCCCAGTCAGGCCCCGATTGAGCATATCTAAGAATGCTAATGAGATGAAGTGTACTACTACTGCTATTTCGTGTTGTCGTCTCATCGCTTTACACCAAGACAGCAATAACAACAGCAGCAGCAGCAGACGTAGTAGTAGTAGTAGTAGTAGTAGTAGCAGCAGCAGCAGCACTACAACGGAATACAAAGGGAAAAAAAAAGGTGCATTTTCTTCACTGACATGTTGCTGTTGATGCTGCTTATAATGATGATGATGGTAATGACGATGATGATGATGATAGTGATGATGGTGGTAGTGATGATGGTGATGATAATGATGATGATGGTGGTGGTGATGATGATGGTGGTGGTAGTGGTGGTGGTGCTGATGTCCTTATGATGATAATGATGGTAATGATGATGCTAATGATGCAGATGATGATGATGGTGATGATGGTGGTGGTGGTGACGATGATTATGCTGACTGCGGAGATGGCGATAATGGTGATAGTGATGATGGGTGGGGTGGGGTGGGGTGGGAATAACAATGGAGATGAAGATGATGACAGCGAGAACGACGACAATGATGACGATGCTGACACTGACAATAATGACAACGTTGATGATGAATGATGATGATGGCTATGATGATGATGATGATGATGATGTTGATGATGATGATGATGAATGATGATGATGATGATGATGATGATGATGATGATGATGATGATGTTGATGATGATGACGATGACGGATGGCAATGATGATTGATGATGATGATGATAATGATTGATGATGAATGATGATGATGGCTATGATGATGATGGCTATGTTGATGAGATGATGATGACGATGATGGTGATGATGATGATGATGGTTAAGATGATGATGATGATGATGGCTATGATGATGATGATGATGATGATGATGATGATGATGATGATGACGATGACGGATGGCAATGATGATTGATGATGATGATGATAATGATTGATGATGAATGATGATTATGATGATTGATGATGATGATTGATCTTGATGACGATGATGATGACAACGACGATGACGATGCTGCTGCTGATGATGATGATGACGACGATGATAATTCAAAGTTACAAGAAACACAAGGAACATGGCAATTAACGGACAAAATATTCCCGGTTTTATTTTTTTTCTTCATTTAAACCAAATTCAAAATCACTTCTTACTTTAATCCTTTTCTTTCCTTTTATCTTTTCACTTGTTTCAGTCATTGAACCGTGGCCATGCTGGGGCACCACCTTGAAGAATTTTTAGTTGAATGAATCGACCCCAGTATTTATTTTATTTATTTTTTTGAAGCCTGGTATTTATTCCATTGGTCTCTTTTGCTGAACTGCTAAGTTATGAGGGACATAAACACACCAACACTGGTTGTCAAGTGGTGGTGGGAGACAAACACAGAAACAAAGATACACGCACACACACACACACACACACGTCCGTTTTCCATGCTAGCATGGGTTGGATGGTTCGACTGGGGTCTGGGAAGCCATGAAGGCTGCACCAGGCTCCAGTCTGATCTGGCAATGTTTCTACAGCTGGATGCCCTTCCTAACGCCAACCACTCCGTGAGTGTAGTGGGTGCTTTTTATGTGCCACCGGCACAGAAGCCAGTCAAGGCGGCGCTGGCATTGACCACGTTCAGATGGTGCTTCTTACGTGCCACCGGTACAGAAGCCAGTGAAGGCGGCGCTGGCATCGGCCATGTTCAGATGGTGCTTTTTACGTGCCACCGGCACAGGTATCACAACTACTATTTCCATTGATGTTTATTTCAATGTTCATGTACTTGACTCAATAGGTCTCCTCAAGCACAGTGGGTTGTTCTGGAATCCAAGGTACTTTGAATGGGCAGGGGCTATGCGGGACAGGTGCAGGGAGCGGCCCGGGTCTTTGCAGTCACAGCATATCTCCAGAGATCTCGGTCCTTCGTCATTGCCTCTGTGAGGCCCAACGCTCTGTGGTCATGCTTGACTACCTCATCCCATGTCTTCCTGGGTTTACCTCTCCCCCTGATACCTATAGAGAGAGAGAGAGAGAAAGAGAGAATGAGGTTAGACAAAAAAAGGCCTTCATAGAGAAACCTGTCCCTGTTTCCACAGCAGACGACAGACACACGGCATTACAAACACAGCCCACACACCCACCTTCACATTCCTATTTCTTTATTACCCACAAGGGGCTAAACACAGAGGGGACAAACAAGGACAGACATAGGTATTAAGTCGATTATATCGACCCCAGTGCGTAACTGGTACTTAATTTATCGACCCCGAAAGGATGAAAGGCAAAGTTGACCTCGGCGGAATTTGAACTCAGAACGTAACGACAGACGAAATACGGCTACGCATTTCACCCGGCGTGTTAACGTCTCTGCCAGCTCGCCGCCTTCACATTCCATGACTACCATTGGGATCGATCAGGTACCGGTCAAGAATTCTGGATTATTATTTCAGATTTTTTGACTTAATCTTTTAGAGCGGTTGGGTTAATTTTCAGTATTCTCGTTTGCAAGAGCAATCGAGTTTATTTCAGATATTCTCATTTTTAAAAATCATCTCTGGCTAATTGGAAACTTTTGAGGGAAAAAAAGTTGGGAGTGAGCAGGCACAATTGTGTATGGATAACACACATACACACACACACACACACATATATACACACATGCGTATAAGAAAGAGATAATCACTATGTGGACATCCAATATGCTAGAAATAGATCACCTTCGTAAGTGATCTATTTCTAGTATATTGGATGTCCACTTAGTAGTCATTCCTTATTATACGCATGTAATACAATTTTTCTGAATTTTCAGATTTTTCTATATGCTAGGCCACTGGTTTTAAATTGACGTTAATTAAATTGATATTCAATTTATCACCCTCATTATTTAAATTTTATATATATATAGGCGCAGGAGTGGCTGTGTGGTAAGTAGCTTGTTTACCAACCACATGGTTCCAGGTTCAGTTCCACTGCGTGGCACCTTGGGCAAGTGTCTTCTACTATAGCCTCTGGCTGACCAAAGCTTTGTGAGTGGATTTGGTAGACGGAAACTGAAAGAAGCCTGTCGTATATATGTGTATATATATATATATATATATATATATATATATGTGTGTATGTGTGTGTATATGTTTGTGTGTCTGTGTTTGTCCCCCCACCAACATCGCTTGACAACCGATGCTGGTGTGTTTACATCCCCGTCACTTAATGGTTTGGCAAAAGAGACCGATAGAATAAGTACTGGGCTTACAAAGAATAAGTCCCGGGGTTGATTTGCTCGACTAAAGGCGGTGCTCCAGCATGGCCGCAGTCAAATGACTGAAACAAGTAAAAGAGTAAAAGAGTATATATATTTGTATATCCAGAAGGATGCCAAAAAGCAGATCAATCTGGAAAAGAAGGACTTGGAAGCTTAGAAACCCTTCACATGGTCAGAGATTTAGGGATGTCTTTACTGAGAAATTTGATGATAGGGAGGAGGAGCTACAGTCCTGTGACATAGAAGGCAGCTGGGAATTCCTGCGAGACAGCTTGCTGAGTGCCACAGACCAAATGTGTGGCTGGTGCAAAGTCCATTACACATTTAGGGTAATATGGTGGTGGAACAATATTGTGGACAGGGCCATTAGAGCAAAGAAACAGGGCTGGAATGCCTGGAAAAGTGGGGATAGCAGAAGAATGTATCAGGTAGCCAAAAGGGTAGCTAAGAGACAGGTATATATAGCAAAGGGAAAAGAAGAAATGAAGTTTGCCAATGTCCAGCAATGTGAGGACCAGAGAACTGAAGTATTTCGGATTGCTAGACAGTGTGTAAGAGAAAACCGCGATGGCATAGGAGAGAAATGTGTCCGCATGGATGATGGTACCCTTGTGTTTAATGATTTTGCAAAGAAAGAGGCTTGGAGAAGCCATTATGAAAGACTGCTGGATGTGGAGAATGAATGGGAGGAAGAGAGTCTGCCAAAAGGACCAGCTATTCAAATTGACAGTACCCAGGTAGATAAAGCAATTAAGGATATGAAGACAGGAAAGCACCTGGCCCATCAGGAATCACAACTGGGATGCTTAAAATATCGGGCAGTGTGGGCTATGACCTTGTCACCTGTATCGTAAATCAGGGAGTTCATGAAGGAGTCATACCCAATGAATGGTGTAGCAGCAGCACCATAGTCAAATGCTACAAAAGTAAAGGTGATACTTTAGACAGAAATAACTACAGGGGTATCAAATTATTGGATCAGGTGATGAAAGTTACAGAGAAGGTCATAGCCCAACTAATTAGGGAGAGAGTTAGCCTAGATGAGATAAAAGTGTTCATTGCCAGGCCCACCTTACTGACTCCTGTGCTGGTGGCATGTAAAAGCACCCACTACACTCTCGGAGTGGTTGGCATTAGGAAGGGCATCTGGCTGTAGAAACACTGCCAGATCAGATTGGAGTCTTGTTCGCCAGACCTCAGTCAAACCATCCAACCCATGCCAGCATGGAAAGCGGATGTTAATCGATGATGATGATGATGGTGATGATACATATATATACATATATATACACACACACACACACATATATATATATATATATATATACACGCACATACATACATACATACATACATATATACTTTATTAATAAAGCTGCAAAGACATCATAAAACTGTTACTCAGAGTTTCACGTTCCCGTTCGTCGGAGTTTTGGATGAGAATGGAACAAAATATGGCATGTATATGTATATATATATAAGCCCAACGAATACTGCAGAATTCCTGACATAGATCCAGTGACAGTTATATGATAACCGTGGATGACACCAGGTAGCCTAAACCGTGTAAGTGCTTTGATCGGCATACTATTTGACATATGCCTGAAGTCCAAATAATTACACACGCACACACATCAATTCGTTTTGCAAGATTCCTGATGTGAAATCGTGTGTTGAAACAGGTATTGTTGTATTTTGGGACAGTCATATTTTTTTGCCAAATAAACACACACACTGTATATTTTTTACTTCACTCTCATTACTGTAATTGGATCTTTTCGGTTTGAACGGCAGTTTTTTCCAGCGGTGTCATATGAAATTGTCACCCATAATTATGACCCTAGTATCGATCTATTGCATTTCAATCTGTTTTAGGGTTAGGGTTAGGGGTAAGGGAAGGGTATCTTTTTTTCTTCAGAAATGTAAATAAACTCAATCTGTTTCTTAAACGAGGGACATATTCATACGGCACAGAATGTTTTTTTTACCTCGATAGACGTCAGTGATTGGTTGAAATTGCAGAAATTGAAGAAAAACAACAACAAATATCTTACAAACTATAGAATTTTCTCAATAAAGCCAAGAGAAAAAGATGTTTTATAAACACATTCTACCAGTATACGAAATTTAAAAGTGTTTAGTTACCTGGAAATTATGTTAAAAAACTGCCGGTCAAACCGAAAAGATCCCAGGTATTGTTGTATTTCGGGACGGTAATTTTTTTTGCCAAATAAACACACGCACTGTGTACTCTTTACTTCACTCTTATTGCTGTTCTTATTGTAACTCATGTCGATTGTCGGGAAATCTTTCGTCACACATCTGTGACCTCTTCAGCGACACACACACACACATAGATATATATACAAATATATATATATAATAATACATACATATAAACATACGCACAATTATATATAGGTATTATATGTATACATATGTATGTATTTATCAAAGAAAAAAAAGGAAATTTAAAAAAAGGGAAAAGTTCTCCATGTATAATAGTTTTTCACACAGTCACGCTGTCACGTAGAGAGATGCATTCACACACACACACACACACAGCCGCACGCACACACACACACACAGCCGCACGCACATGCGAAAGAAAGCAATTATGTGGCGAAACACGAAGAGAAATAACGACCAAGTCTCCCTCAGATTTCGAAATTGTGTCTTGAAGAAGAACGCGTTTAATTATGTGGTCGGGAGTACCAGAGGCCGCGAAAAACACGGGATGGTCACGTTTGGAATGTCGTTGATCAAAAGACAGCGCAATCAAAGCCGACTTGAAGGCCTAACGACACCAATAATTACACACACACACACTTAGATATATATACACGCATATATATATATAGCATGCTAACACTGAACATCTAGTCTCTCTCTCTCTCTCTCTCTCCCCACACACATTTGCAGACAGTAGACACATACCAACGGAGAATTATACACACATGACAACAGACTCATACAGAGAGTAATATACGTAGACACACATGTACAGTTACACACACACACACACATATATAAAGAGAGAAAGAGAGAGAGAGAGAGACGGTGGTATGTGTCTATACTTCGTTTTACTATGTGTATATATAGACACATACCAGTCACACAAACGTTGACATCCATGCACACACACATATATATACATATATATATAGAGAGAGAGATTGACAGTATACAACCATTCTATATATATATATATATACAAACGAACATACACACACACGCACACATGATACATACATATACTTATGTAAAGAAAAGCATGTATATATACACAACGGTATGTCGAGCACAGATACAAGTAGACTGACATATATCTATACATACATGTACACACATAACGGTAGTCACATAGACACATACATACATATATACACAAGCACAATGTCACTCACACATACATATATATATACACACACACATTGGTTGTGTTATAAACACACATAAAACATACAAGACAACGACAGATACACACACATAATTACGCACATGCAAGCACACAGCCAGATACACAAACGTACACACGTATACACATACACACATGTAAGGCAGTCACACAAACAGCTATATGGACACACGGACACACACACATACATATATATATATTTATATATCAACACGCAACACAGATACATATAGACACGCATCGTTTTAGAGTGAAAAGCCATATAATTAACCCTCCTCGTCTCTCCTCTGCCATCCTTCCTTCCTCTCATACATCCAGACGAGAGAAATATTCATGAATATGTAGATATATATATTATATATACACACAGACATGTTGGTATATATATAATATATATATTAGCACATGCACGCATATAGTGCGCGCGAGTGCGTGCGTGAGTGAAGGAGTGAGTGTGAGCGAAGGGAATGTGGAAAGGGGAAGGTAGATGGAGTAAAGCGAGCGTTGAGAGCAGGCTGGCTGTAAGAATTGATATTATGTGAAGGTTGAAATATGGTTTCAAAACAGATATAGACAGACAGACAGAGAGGGATGAATGTACTTAGATAGACAGATATATATATTATTGAGAACTAGTTAGCTAGACAGATAGATAGACAGGCTGAGAGATAGATAGATAAATAGATAGTTAAATAGATAGATAGATAGATAGATAGATAGATAGATAGTTAGATAGATAGATAGATAGATAGATTGATAGATAGATAGATAGACAGGCTGAGAGATAGATAGATAGATAGTTAGATAGATAGATAGATAGATAGATAGATAGACAGATAGATAAATAGATAGATAGATAGTTAGATAAATAGATATATAGATAGATAGATAAATAGATAAATAGATAGTTAGATAAATAGATATATAGTTAGATAGATAGATAGACAGGCAGAGAGATAGATAGACATAGAGAGACAGACAAATAGAGATAGTGGTAGATAAAATATTTAGATAGGTAGATAGATAGACAGAAATAGACAGATATAGAGAAAGATATAGATAGATGTATTGATAGATAGATATGACAAAAAGTGGTGGACGAGGTGCAGATATTATATAGAAAGGCTTACCAAGGGAGGTATACCTAGATAGATAGATAGATAGAAAGAGGGAGAGAGAGATGAGGGAAAAGAGGAACAGTAGATAATATATAGGGGTTGAAGTAGAGAATTTAAACATAGGGGAAAGGTAGTTAGAGGGAATTAGGAAAATGAAAAGGAGAATTAGAGAAGATAAAGTGTAGAGACAGAGGGTGAGTGTGACTCGGGGTTAGAAAGATGAGGAAAAGGAGGAGAAAGAAGCACGTGAACGAGAAAGGGTTATGAAGAGATAAGCGTAGATGTTGAGAAAGTAATGGCTGTAAAAATTAGGTAAACTGGGGGAGAATGTTAAAGAAAAGAAAAGGGGTGCTGAAGAGTGATATGGAGTATGAGGGGTGCTGAGAAAGAATGTAACAGAGAAGGGGACGAAATCCCTCAAGGATTAGAGGTGTACAGAATAGTTAGTTTTAGTGAGGGAGAAGTGTTGAGGGATAAAGTAGATGGATATAGAGGGGGTGATGAGATATGTATTGGGTATAGAGAGAGTGGACGGAGAGAAGGTGTGTGTGTGTGTGTGTGTGTGTGTGTGTAAAGAGAGTGGTAGGTAGAGTAATAATTATAGAGAAAAATAGAGGAAAAAGGGGGGAATATAATAGACGGGGTGAAGGGAATCCGGGAAGCATAATATTAGATAGAAAGTGAAAATAAATAAGAGAAAAAGAGAGATAAAGAGAGAGAGAGAGAGAGAGAGAGACAGATAAATAGAAAGAAAGAGAGATAGGTAGATAGATAGAGAGATAGATAGATAGATAGATGGAAAGAGAGATAGGTTGATAGATAGATAAATAAATAGATGGATAGATAGATAATAGATAGATATAAGATAGATAGATAGATAGATAGATAGACAGATAGATAGATAGATAGATATGTAGATCTTAGATAGATAGATAGGTAGATAGATAGATAGTTAAATAGATAGATAGATAGATATAGATGGATAGATAGATAATAGATAGATATAAAGATAGATAGATAGATAGAGAGAGAAATAAAGATAATCTGACAGAAAGGTTTTTAAAAAAACAGAGGATGCATGAAATGAAAATATTATGTTAGAAGAGGGAGAGTTTAAACAAAGAGGAAGACAGCAAGAGAGTGAGTCAGAGACATTGAAGCGGGTCGGAAAAAAAAGCGAACGAGAGAGAAAGAGAGAGAGGAGCGGTAGTTATGACATCTTAGAATAGAAGAGAGAGAGAGAGATGAGAGATGAGGAAGAGGAAATTAAAGAGATAGGAAGATAGTGTGAGTGAGGATTAGAGATAGCCATAAGGGAGATGAAAAGAGGAGGATAAGTAGAGATAGATAGAGATAAAGGAAGGGAAATAGAGGATAAATATAGAGTGGGAATGAGTGATGGGATTAAAAGGAAGAGAGTAACAATGCCGGGGACGTGTTTTATAGGAATGATACGTAGGGAGAGAGAGAGATTGATAGATTAATAGATAGACGGAGTGATGGATAGATAGATAGATGGATGAAGGCGAGGGAGGGTAAGAGGAAAATAAGAGAAATACATAAAGTGAGTGGGAGTGAGTGTTGTGTTTGAAGATACATAGAGAGGAGGTATGAGTTGGAGGAGGAGGAAGGAGGGGAGAAAGGGAGATGTGTAATAGAGAGAAGAAAAAGGGATAGAGAGAGATTGTGAAAGAGGAAGAGGAGAAGGGGAGACATGTATTTAGAGAGAAAGCGATAGAGAGACAGAGAGAGAGAGAGAGAGAGTGATAAAAGAGTAAAGGGGGAAAGGGAGAAGCGGAGGCAGATATTAGATAGAGAGAAAGCGATAAAGAGAGAGAGAGAGAGAAAGATAAATATAAATATAAAAGAGAGATAGTGAAAGAAGAAAGGGGAAAAAACGGATATTAGATAGAGAGAAAGATATAGAAAGAGAAAGGGGGGAGAAGTGGATATAAGTAGAAACATATATTAGAGAGAGAGAGAGAGAGAGAGAAAGAAGTAGAGGGAGATAGGGAGACGGCGAAGAGGGAGACGGCGAAGAGGGAGAGAGAGACAGAGAGAGAAAGTAATATAAAAGAGAGAGAGGGAGAGAGCGGCTTTGACATACACTCATACTCAGCTCGAGTGAGTAAGCGGATGAGTGGAGGAGTGTAAGTTCAAGTGAGAATCAGGCCTGGGTGACATTTGAGGCAGTCGCTAGCTTTCTGTTCACATCTGACACAAAAAAAAGAAAGAAAAATTCATATTCTTTTCACAGGGTTTTTTTTTTGGATGACCAGCGGATATTAACTTTGAGATCAGTTTTTTTCCCCTTAATTTTTGCCCCCCTAATAATAATTATATATATATCCAGATAAAGATATCAATTATAGACCATCATTTAATTTCTTTCTCTCTCACAGGTAAGACAATTTCTTTCTTTTACAAAAAACTACTAAAAATTATAATTATATATAAAAAATATATATATATCCTTATATATGTGTTAATGAAATATTTAAGAAGCTAATTAATTAATTTTCCATTAATTTAAAACTGTATATATACTTCTTAAACACAAATATTTGCATATATATAATGTTAATTGGTTTTTGCAAGCACTTGCTGTTTTCACTAATTGCTTTTTAATATGAATTTCTATGTATGAAGATGTCCCCATATTTTCTATTTTTTCAGCTTCTTTTGTGTTCAACCCCTCCCCTAATGCTTCTACTGCTATATTATAGAGTGTGTGTGTATATTTTTATATACATACATATATATATATATATATATATACACACACACACACACAATTCTGTGAATCTATGTGCGTGTTTGTATATGTAAATGCATATATGAACATATAAACGCATGTCTCTGCATATTTGTGTATACATATGTGTGTATATGCATGTATGTATATGCGTGTATTTAAAGCATATATCTATGTAACTGTATATAATGCGTGTATGTGTGTGTATATTGAATATAGTATTTTATTTTTCTCGGCTCTTTTTCATTTTCATGGATTTCTCTGGATAAAACAAAATAATTAAATGCAATTATTTATTCTCTGAGCGGATAAAAATGTATAGTTATGCATGTCGTCTAATCTCTCTTTTCTGCTGTTTCTATGTGTGTGTATATAAGTATATACAAGTGTATATATATGCACATGATACATATATGATGTATATACACTAAGATGTAGATGAAATGAACGGAAGGGAAGGATGTCTTGTATC
Source organism: Octopus sinensis (assembly GCF_006345805.1). Lineage (NCBI taxonomy): Eukaryota > Metazoa > Mollusca > Cephalopoda > Octopoda > Octopodidae > Octopus > Octopus sinensis. Next base: position 10,499,585 of record NC_043024.1, read on the forward strand.
TTGTTATATATACCCCCTTGTTTTAAGAACATGACCAGAGAAAATATATCTTTGTCAGCTTTGAATAGTGTATACATGTATGTATATGCTGGAGTATATATGTGTATAGGATTGTATATATATGTCCTGTAAGCCTGGGGTGTGCATTACTGCTAAAACTATACCGGGGCCCTGAATTTTCAGGATGTAGCGTGTGTGTATGTATGTATGTATGTATGTATATATATATATATGTACATGTATGTTTGTACAGGGTGTGTATATGTAGGGTGTATAACATTATGTACAGGGCGTGTATGCTGTATATACATGCTGCATGCAGTAAGTATATTAGGGAGCGAAACCTGATATCTAAAACATTATTGTGTTAACAGAAAAAGAACTGGTTTCGAAGGAATTCTTCAAGACCCCACCCTAGAAGGGACAAATTCCAAGTACGGGAGGAATTTCAATATGTCTGTCATCAGTGCCCCCCCCCCACACCTTCCACTCTACTAATACTCCTTTTTTTTATTCCATTCATTGTTATAATTACTTTGAAAAGAAATAAAAGAATTCTCCGCAATTCTGGGAGAGATGACATTTTTTTTAAAAAGTAATAATAATTGATATCGGTTCATGTTTTGTGATTCATTTCGTTGCTACTCCGAGTTACTCGCTGTGTATGGTTCTCTTGGTGATGACAAAAGGAAGAAAAAGAAAAAAAAATGACATTTGTCGCCTGAAGAACCACGACATAGCGAAACTCCGAGTTGCAAGCTGAATGAATCATTAACTTGACTGCATGTTCAGAATACTCCTTCTCTTGCTGAACTTTTTAAACTTATGTGACTACATATATGTGTGTGTGTGTGTGTGTGTATATATATAATATATATATATAGTTGGTAGTTACTCAGAGTTCCCGCTTGGCAACGAGTTGGCAGCGAAAACAAAACTGGGTAGTGATGAAAAAAACAAACTTCTTCATCAAATATTTCGTATAGAAACGCAAATGTCTGTGTATGTGTGAGCTAATTTATGCATTGTTAATAATAATATTAGTTGTATTAATTTAAAATGTAATTAATTACGATTTATTACTACAGTCGGAATAAATTGACATGGAGCATCTAAGCTTTTGTTATGCCATTCCTTGTTCTCTGAAAACTTTAGGCATTTATCTGGGTTTAAGGAAGGATTGTAAGAAATATATGCATGTCTGTATACATACAGACACTCCCTGTGTTTGACTTGAGGCCCTTTGACATTTTAGCAAGTGCCCCATTATATATGTGTGTGTATAAAAATACATATACACACATATATATATATGTGTGTATGTGGCTGTATCTGTGTGTGTGTGTGTGGATTTCATTGTCAGTTGATTTGGAATCCAGTTAATCTTTTTCAAATGATTAATGAATGAAAATTTATATTCATTTATAGTTTAGAGTATTTAATCTCTCCTATTGAGTGAATAATTCAGAGCTGGTTGACCTGTCTTCTTCTCTCTGCCAACTACAATTTCAAAAACCTTTCTCTTTATTCCTCTCATCACCTCCATCATAAAACCAGCACATCTGTCTAGGTTCTCGAATTCATTTTCCTTCACTCAACTTCTCATGTTCTCTCATTCTACATCATGTATGTAATGGATAATAAATGAATATATTCTTCCTCCACTGACAGTTAACAATTGTTGTTTTAAACCATGCGAAACCCTAAAAGAAAGAATAAATATTTCAAGAGAGATGGGAGACATCAGAAAGATTTCAATAATTTTCATGTTTGAAATCTAAATATTTAATGTCTTACATAAATTTTATCCGGTTATATACGAATTAATTGAATCTTACAATAATGAATGATAAATGGGGGGGATGTCGAGAGAAATGATAAATTGACATAGAATTGTGTAAAAGATGTTAGCTTTATCCTTTTTTTTTTGTACCCTTATTCTTCCTCCATTATTTGTAAGATAATTTAAAACATCTTTTAAATATTTGATGACAGTCTTGAAATAAATGTCATATAGAAAGAACTTTATTAATTTAATATTTGGAAAATAATTCTTTCTCTTATCTAACAGCATTTGAAATTTTTTCCAATCATCAGAATTATAAATACAAGTGCTTGAGTAATAAAAGCTATTCACAAATAGTCTGATGTCATCCCCCCCCATTTTTTTTTTTCTTTTTAAATTACTATGATTATATATGTATATAATTGTTTCAGGATGAAGTCATGACTGGATTATATTAATTAATCTTTAATATATTTATCTATTTCCAGTTCTCTTTGAATATTGTTTTCATACTGACTGTCCTCGATATAGAAATCTAGTTGCTAGCTAGTTCGCCATCATCTTAACAGCTTTCTTCTACCAACATGGCCGTTCACAGCAGCATCCCAGCCAAACTCAACCGGCCGGTCTCTAGTTGTCTCTGCCGCTCTTTCTCAGCCATTTACTTGCTATAGCTGCTTGCTGCCCCGTTTACCCTAGTCTCTTTCTTTCACCACATAATATATTTATTTCTCCGTCTATTAGATTGTCTGTTAACCGTTAGTAAAGTGATCATTTTATGAATAAACGTCTCTAGTTTTGTTTAAATTAACAAAGAAAAAGTTTAAAGCTTTAGTGAATAAATTATGATTTAATTCTTTGAACATGTAATTGTAAACTTTTTATATTCAATCTCTTCAAAGCCCCCAAAGACTTGTCAGTTAGTTTTAATTGATAAGATACGACTGAAATCAGTCATATCTTAAAAATTTAAGATATGACTGATTTTTGAAAACCTGACATGGTGGATTTTCCGAATTGCTTTAAAATTGACTGAGAACATATTTTTAACTCTTTGCATGTAGATTTTTATCAGGGGAGGAAAAAAATAAAATACCGGAAAGTGGGGCAGATGGAATAACTGCAACGAAGTCGTATTATTTCTGTTTATCCCCTTCCATTTTTATTTTACAGCTAGCTACCCCCTTCCTCCCTTCATGTGGGTTTTCTTATTCTCTTCCATGTTATTTAAGGGTTTAATGGGAAACTGAACTAGAATTACTGTTGAACATTTAAAACAGAAAAAAACCCCAAGAAACGTTATTCTGACAGTTTAATAAAATGACTAATGCTGTTAAAACACGACCTATTAAACATTGCCGAATATTTATTCATTATATTCGTCGGTCTCTTTTCCTCCAAATAAATACAATAGAGAAACTGTTAAGTCTAGCTAGGCAGCGCCATAATGGGCGTCATATTTTCCACTTTGGAGTAATAAACTCACCAAGCCAGCCTGAAAGTGCTTTAAGCTGCAGATGCTGGTTTCTCTATTTTCCCTTGTCTTTTTAGTTTGTTACTTTACATTAAAACTTAAAATTGTCTTCAGAGATAACAGATTTACAATTAATTAGTGCTGTCTGTCTTTCTCCCTTCCTCCACCATCACTTTTACCACCAAAAAATTTTAAGAGACGGTGACTGATTTATTTTTTTTTAATCTGGGTTTTGGTGTGTGCAGGTAAAAAAAATAGAGAAAAAGCTATCATTCTCCCGTCTCTCCTTTAAAACTGTAAGGCAGTCACGCCGCCCGTCACTGATATATCATCAGTAGGGGCCATGGCCATTTTCTCTCCTTCCTCATCACCCCTCCTACCGCGCCATCTCTGACAGACAGCAGCCATTTCTTCTTTTATATCTTTTGCAAACCGAGTTTTGAAAATAAATACCCACAGCTGCTAAAAATAAAAAGAAAAGACAGTTTTTTTTGAGAGAGAAAGCCTTACAATAAACGTTTTTAGTGGCAGACTACTGCCATGTCCATTCATATTCAGATGTCATATCAAATTTAATCAAGAAATAACATGGTTTTTGTTTTTTGGTTTTATTTCTTCCTACAAGAAACAAAAGCTTTGGTTAAATATATAACAGCATAATATATTGATGGATATATATTTTTCCTACAAAAAATTATCATGTAGAGGTATAGATTAAGGAAAATACTAGCAAATAGTTGGAATTCATTATATCCACTGTGTGTGTCGGCCGCAAATTGTCCATTTTCTCTTTCCAGTTACTACAAAGCAATATGGATTTCGGAAGAGAGATATTGCGTAGTTTCTTGGAAATGCTTGGAACTGCCAACTATATATTCTCATCTTCTATTCATAATTCATATTCTTTGTATATTCTTCGAAATATTTATTGGGATATGTTTCCTGTCTTTATTTAATCTGTTAAAACAAACCATTATTGTCAATTTGAGGAATTTTTTTTTCCTTTCCATCTTTTGTCTGGATTTAAATAAAATTGGAAATATTTTGTATTTGAAAAACATTTTGCTTGTTACCCTGATCCTTTTTGAAAATATATTCTTTTACTATATAAGGCCCCCGGATTTTTTTCCTTTTTATTTATTTATTCAACACAGTATAATAACTATCGATTATATTGACCCATGTCTACCTCCACTCGGAATCGAACTCGTGAACGCAGTATGTGATACAGAATTTGCGAAATAAATTATTATAGCCAGCCTCTACATAAAACCTACATCGGTTAGTCTTTGTGCTTTGTTATTAAGATATATAAGCTTTTACAGTCTGTGACACTGATGCAGGTTCGAACCTTGTTCCCGCAGTTTTATAGCAGCCTTCTTGCAAGAGTCGCTCGACCTGCTAGAAATAGCTACCATGTTAGAAAAGGGCCAAAATGAATGTGGTCCTGGGCGCATTGTTTAAAGTAAAAAAAGATGGGATGGTCAGAATTGGCACGTCTTTAATTACGTGCCCCTACATAAAAAGTATGACATGTAAGGTGCAGGTATGGTTGTGGTTTGCTTTGTAGCTGCATAGACTCGGGTTCGATCCCGCTGCGTAGCACCTTCGGCAAGTGCTTGTTCTACTCTATCCCCGAACCGCCCAGTGCCTTTTGAGTGAATTTGATAGACGGAAACTATGGAGAAGCCCGCCGTGTATAATGTCTTTGTGTTTGTCCCTCCCCTACTACTTGGCAACCAGTGTTGGTTTGTTTACGTCCCCGTAACTTAGAGATTTGGCAAAACATGATATAATTAGTACCAGACTGTCGGTTCTTAGGATTAGAAATCCTTCAGTGCTGCTACAGTATGGCCGTAATCAAATGAACTGAAACACGTGAAATAGGCGTGGCTGTGTGGTAAGCAGCTTGCTTCCCAACCAGATTGTTCCGGGTTCACTCCCACACATCTTGGGCGAGTGTCTTCTATAGCCTCGGGCCGACCAAAACCTTGTTAGTGGATATGGTTGACGGAAACTGAAAGAAGCCCGTCGTGTCTGTGCCTGTGTTGGTATGTTTACGTCCCCCGTAACTTAGCGGTTCGGCGAAAGACACCGATAAAATAAGTACGAGGGATCATGTCATTCGATCAAGAATTCTTCAAGGCGGTGCCCCAGCATGGCCGCAGTTTAATAACTGAAACAAGTAAAAGATATTGTCCTGTATTTGTCTGCGACTGTTGTAACCAGACTTTGGCCGAACTCGACTCGTCTGTTGGGCAGGAAGAACTCCTTTTCCGGAATTGCGACGTTTCGAAATGAAGGGTTGGAACGTCAAAATGGTGGACCAGGACTGTCCGTTCGACTGGAAGAATCCTACCTTCGAAATTGTACGGCATCTCTTAGCAACAGCATCGGTTAAATTTTCTCATCCACGCCCTCCTCCCGGCCATTTTTTTCCTCTGCTGTAGTTCTGTAGTTTTTATGCTTCGTAGAAGTAAAATCGGTCTTTGTCTACCTACAACTGGGAGTTGTCAAGTACCTTTAATGACGGCTTCCAACTTTGGGGCAAGACTATAACGAAAATGGTGTTGCCAGTTAAACTCCCATGGGTGGTAAAGAATACGCAGGCCACCCGCTTTCGGTTTAAGAAAAACCCTAACCCCCAAAACCGCGTGTGCGTATTCTTTACCTTAGCTTAAACTCCCCGGGGAACCTAGTACTCATGTCAGTCATGGGGGACCTAGTACTCATGTCAGTCACGGGCAACCTGCAGCTCGCGTGAGTTCCTGAATGGCAAGCTTAACTAAAAAAAATTGCCTTAGAATTGTGGCCCGCCTGATGATAGGGGCATTCCTTCGGTACTGGTACATGACGTCATTCACCCACGCAACATTCCTTCATGACATAGAGATACTCGGCTGCAAAAGAATGAATGACATCGCTGTCTCATACCGACACTCTGTAGACCAGTAGCGAAAGATCGCCGAGATCTGTCTCTTTGCGGCCCGCTTGCAGTCGCTCGACTTGGCTAGAAACTACCAAATTTGTCCCAATTTATAAAAAAAGGAACACATTGGACAATGATTCCTAGATATATATGTCCAGAAAAGGGAAAAGACGAAGTGGTCGTTGGCTAGAGTCTTCGATCAGAAGATTATATCATGGCTGACCTGGGACTGAACCTTACTCGTCAGTTTTATCGAAACGATAGGTCGGGTGTGAAAATAGTGGCTGTGTGGTAAGAAGTTTGGGTCCCAACCACATGGTTCTCGGTTCAGTCCCACTTCGTGGCGACTTGGACTGTCTTCATATTTCCTCGGGTTGACTAAAATCTTGAGTAGATTTGGTAGACGGAAACTGAAAGAAGCCCGTCGTGTGTAATATATGCGTGTTTACGTCCCTGTAACTTAGCTGTTCGGCACAAGAAACTGATAGAATAAGTACCTGGCTAAAAAATAAATGAATATTCGAATTCCTCAATGTGGTGGCCCAGCATGGCTGCAGTTTAATGAATGAAACAAGGTTTGAACTCATAAACTTGTGGGACAACCGAAAATTAGTCAAGTGTGGGATGTGTTTAACTAAAATCTCATTGCAGTTAAATATTGTTTTTGGAAATGACAATAAGAACTGGAATTTTTTTTAGCGCAAGCGAATGCCAAGACCCAGTGTTCGGCCACGGGTTTATTGACAGCCGCAATTATTTCTTCTAGAAGCACGACTGTAAGTTTCTGTGGGTGTGGCACTTTACATGACTGACCGACTCGAGTTTGTTGTATGGCGAGGGATAATCTGTAGAATTGTTCTATATTTTTTAATCATTTTAAAGTTAATACAAATAAAAGCAGTGAGCTGGCAGAAACGTTAACACGCCGGACAAAATGCTTAGCGACATTTCGTCCGTCTTTGTTCCGAGTTTCCCCTGAAACAGCTGGCCTTCTGCCAAAATTTAAGCCAATATTCTTAGCTGGCAGAATTGTTAGCACGCCGGGCAAAAATGCTTTGTAGCATTTGACCGTCTTTATGTCCCGAGTTCAAATTCCGCCGATGTCGACTTTGCCTTACATCCTTTCAGGGTCGATAAAATAAGTACCAGTTAAGCACTGGGGTCGATGTAATCGAATTAAACCCCTTTCTCCAAAATTGCCGGCCTTGTCCCAAAATTTAAACCAATAAAGTATCAGTTGTGTACTGGGGGGGTCGATGTAATCAATCTACTTCTTCCTTCTTCCTGAAATTGCTGGCCTCGTGCCAGAATTAAAAGCAGCTCCAACTTTCCAGGCATTGATGGTCCAGAACCTCTCCTAATTCCTACGATTACAAGCAGGAACTTGAAATTCCCGCGGCCACCAGATAAATCCAGTGCAATATTAAACCTGTATCCTAAATTTACAAATACCTGAATTTCATAATTTAGTATTTAAATTAGTGAACCGTTGCTGGTTCGAAAAATCAGTAATCCGGAATGGCTTTGGAATCACAGGTTCCGAAGGATCGATGTACCTGTGATCTTTCCGTTCGCCACAAGAATATTTTAGCCTTGGGAGTTTTTTACATTTTGAACTCATGACAAAGTGGTTAGGACCCTTTCTTGTTATACACGCATGGGTAATTTGTTTAGGGATCAAATGTGTTTGCTATAGAGCCTGTGAAGGCGCGTGGCTTAGTGGTTAGGGCATTCGGCTCCCGATTGTAAGGTCGTGAGTTCGATTCCCGGCAACGCGTTGTGTCCTTGAGCAAGACACTTTATTCCACGTTTGTTCCAGTCCACTCAGCTGGCAAAAATGAGTTGTACCTGTATTTCAAAGGGCCAGCCTTGTCACACTCTGTGTCACACTGAATCTCCCCGAGAACTACGTTAAGGGTGCACGTGTCTGTGGAGTACTCAGCCACTTACACGTTAATTTCACGAGCAGGCTGTTCCGTTGATTGTATCAGCTGGGACCCTCGTCGTAACCGACGGAGTACTCCTATATGGCATGTACAGGTGGCACGGGATACCACAGGTCAGTGATCGCAGAGCGACGGTGAAATGAAGTGTATTGCTCAAGAACATAACCCACCGTTTGGTCTGAGAATCGAAGCCATGATCTTAGAATTGGTCAAGCCATGACACTTCATTTGAAGAAGCCTGGCCGGTTACCGGTACCAGCCGATTAATTCGCCACAGTATTTGGTACTTAGCGACGAGGAGGGGAAAGCATAGGGTAATAATATCTCCAGGAAGGGGTTTAGTCGGTTAAGATCGACTCCTAACGGTCTGAGTTCAAATTCCGACGGGGTCACCTTTACTTTTTATCCTTTCGGGGGCCACCTCGTTGTACATGAGTGGAACTGTATTTTATCGACATTGGCAGAATTTGACCATAATTGCTATTATTATTACTAATACTACTGATTAATATCGAGTCTTGGATTGCTTCTGGTTTTAAACCATTATTAAGCGATTGAGCAATTCTAGGAAACCGACAGGACGAACCACTTAGCGGTCGCCCGACTTGCTAGAAATCGCAGCAAAATCTTACCTTCAAATCACACTCTAGTTTTCTTTGAATGTTTAAAAAAAATATTTTTTGGAGTTACATTAAATGTAATTAGTTTACTGGTTGACAAGAGATGGTCGTGGTTGGAACACATTTCCTCATAGGCTGTGTGTAATAAATATGTATGTAATTTATCCAATCTCATCGTTTGACAACCGGTGTTACTTTATTTACATCCCCATAATGTAGCGGTTCGGCAAACTTAGCCGATAAAGCACTGGGGTCGATTTGTTCTGCCAGACCCTTCATAGCGGTGCTCCAGCTTGGTCGAATGCATGTCCGTTGCTATTTGGATTTCACTACTAACCATGGAAGTTAAATTCTCATCGTTTACTTGGCTTCGGTCATGTTGACTGCAGCCATGCTGGGGCATCGCATGGAACGGCTTTTGCTATACGATTCGACATCAGTACTTGGTCTTTTTACGGGGACGTAAACAAACCAACGTGGAGGCGCAATGGCCCAGTGGTTAGGGCAGCGGACTCGCGGTCGGAGGATCGCGGTTTCGATTCCCAGACCGGGCGTTGTGTGTGTTTATTGAGTGAAAACACCTAAAGAGCTCCACGAAGCTCCGGCAGTGGGGTGGTGGCAACCCCTATTGTACTCTTTTGCCCTAACTTTCTCTCACTCTCTCTTCCTGTTTCTTAAGTAACGCTGCGATGGGCTGGCGTCCGTCCAGCTGGGGTGGGGGTCACATACGCCACGGAAACCGGGAAACCGGGTCTATGAGCCTGGCTAGGCTTGAAAAGGGGCGCATAAAAAAAGCAAAAACAAACCAACACCGGTTGTGAATTGGTGGGTCACACCACCACACACTCTTAGCATTGGTCGGCCCGGGTCTATAAAAAATTCCCAACGTGCCCGCGCAGTGTAGTATTGAACTCTGAACCATGTGTTTCAGGAGCAAACTTCTAACCACCGCATATTTGTGGCTGCTTATAAGACAAGACATACCTGACACGTGTGACTTATATCGAAAATCGTAAAATTTCCTAATCTTGGCCAGAAAAAAAAGATTCCACCTAACTTTTTAATGTGTTTTTCGGTCAGCTTAACACTAAACAGCTTCACTGAATTTATTTTTACGATGCCAGACTGCTACAGTTGAAGGAATGGAGTTGGTGGAGATGGCCAACCGTCGCTGATTTCGGGTTAGACACGTGCGACTTGCAAAACTTAGGTCTTCTCAAGACACTGTCTGTCTTTACGTTCTGTGTTCAAATTCCGCCGAGGTCGACTTTGCCTTTTATCCTTTCGGGGTCGATTAAATAAGTACAAGTTATGCACTGGGGTCGATATAATCGGATTTAATCCATTTCTGTCCTTGTTTGTCCCCTCTATGTTTAGCCCCTTGTGGGTAGTAAAGAAATAGGTATTTCGTCTGTCGCTACGTTCTGAGTTCAAATTCCGCCGAGGTCAACTTTTGCCTTTCGTCCTTTCGGGGTTGATTAAATAAGTACCAGTTATTCACTGGGGTCGATATTATCGGATTTAATCCCTTTGTCCTTGTTTGTCCCCTCTGTGTTTAGCCCCTTGTGGGTAGTAAAGAAATAGGGATTTCGTCTACCGTTACGTTTTGAGTTCAAATTCCGGCGAGGTCGACTTTGCCTTTCATCCTTTCATAATCAATAAATTAAATACCAGTTACGCACCGGGGTCGATGTAATCGACTTAATCCCTTTCTCTGTCCTTGTTTGTCCCCTCTGTGCTTAGCCCCTTGTGGGCAATAAACAAACAAATATTTTCTACTCTTTCTCTTCGTTATTTTCTCTCTCGTTCCTTCCACCGAACTCGCGTTGGTTCTTTTATCTCTTAACTGGTTTCAGTCATTGGTCCAGAGCCATGCTGGAGCACTGCCTTGACGGCGTTTACGGTCACTTCTGTCGCACCGTTTACGTTATAAGGGCGTAAACCAACCAGCATCGGTTGTCAAGCAGTTGGACGCGCGTGCGCGCATTGGCATACGTCGTTTTTCTTCCGTTATAACAATTCCCGCTCTTTTTAAAGGAATAAATATAACGTATATTTTCATGTGTTGTAGTAGTAGTAGTAGTAGTAGTAGTAGTAGTGGTTGTTCACAAAATTTACTAATTAGAAAGTTTCACTTAATTTTCTATTACTAAACCTTGATAACGTACTTCCACATGGTTCCGGGTTCAGTCCCACTGCGTGGCACCGTGGATAAGTGTCATATATATATATATATATATACATATATATATGTGTATGTTTGTGTTTCTGTGTTTGTCCCCCCACCACCACCATCGCTTGACAACCGATGTTGGTGTGTTTACGTCTCCGAAACTTAGCGGTTCGGCAAAAGTAACTGGTCGAATAAGTAACTAGGCTTACAAAGAATAAATCGATTTGTTCGACTGAAGGCGGTGCTCCAGCATGGCTGAATCAAACGAAAGAATGGAATTCATTCGTGAAAATCGTTCAGCCTACGGTCAGCTTGACTCAGGCAACTCGTGATCTCAGTGACGCTCCAGTTGTGACCATTCCTATATTTTAAGAATCTCCAACGTCTATCCTTCATTCCCCCCCCCCCTTTGTCTTTTTAAAGGCGGATATGATTCAGGGAAAATTTTGGCTGCTATTTCTAGCGGGTTGAGTAATGGACGATAACAGATAATGGCAAGCTCCAGATAATCCAAGACTTCAATGTAGTTTCAAACCCATGTGGAAGCAGTCGTATTTCATGCCACCGATGGTCTTGGGAAAGGCATGAATGTCTCATAGTCGTCTTTTTATAACGTCTGTACTTATGGAACTTTAGAAGGGAGGGAGGACTCGTAGATTCATTGGACAGTCAAGCGAAATGTCTTTTTTGTGGCCCTAACTGTTCAGGGTTCGAATTCTGTCACGTTCATCTTCATTTTAGCCATCAAGGGTCCATAAAGCTCATCGATGTAATTAACTACCTCCATTTCACTATTAATTGGTGGCTTTGTGCCTATGTTAGAGAATTTATCAAGATCTCTTTCTACTTCATTGGACTGCACATGTGGAAGAAAATTAGTTGAACAAATTGACCCCAGTAACAGTTTTTTTTTTTTACAGGGATGTACAAACCCCGATACAATCTATACACGATGGACTTCTTTCAGTTTAAATTTACCAAATCCACTCTCCTGGTTTTGGTTGGCCCTGGGTTATGAAGTGGAACTGAACTCAGATCTATGGGGTTGGTCCTTGCAGCCATAACTAAGAACTTTTTTTTAAATGATTTTTAAATTTCTTAAAGTCAACTTTACCTATCATTTTATCAAGGGGGTTGGCATGGGAGGGAGTAAATAAGTGCCAAACACTCTGGATTTTCAGTTGCTCCCCCTCCCAACTAAAATAACTCGCCGTCCTCACACAGTTCACCTAGGAATACATTTAGCATGGGCTTTACATAGACAATAGGGCAAGTTGAAGATTTGGCTGCTGTTTCTAGCAGGCCAACTGACCTCATAGAGGCTGGCTCCCTTATTGGCATGTGTGAGATAAAATGACCCGGAAGATAAACTAGTGAATGATCTGTTCATCAGTTGCTGGTTCAAGCCTGTTGCAAGGTCCCTTTTTTTTTTTTTTTTTTTAAGAGCCAAACTCTTCGGGCAGAACATTTAGTATCAACTCCATTATTGTACTTCATCTGGCTGTTGTATTTGGGAACAGGGGACCGATCTGGGCACATTAAACTTGAATCTTATCTAAGATGAGGACATTAGCTGCTCTTTGAAAATTGAACACTAGTTTCTTAGAATTCAGTAGGATAGCCACCATGTGGTTGTTGGTGCTAGAAATAGCAACCACGTTGTTGCCAGTGCTGCTGGACGGCTCCCATGCAGGTAGCACACAAACACCTTTTGAGTGTGGTCGTTGCCAGAACCACCTGACTGGCCCTCGTGCCGATGGCATGTAAAGAGCACCCACTATACTCTCGGAGTGGTTGGCATTAGGAAGGACATCAAGCTGTAGAAACTCTGCCAGATCAAGATTAGAGTCTGGTGCAGCCTTCTGGTTCACCAGTCCTCAGTCAACTGTACAACCCATGGAAAGCGGATGTTAAACGATGATGATGTCCCTTAAATCATAAAAAAAAAATGAAGTTACCTTTTGTGAGTCATGCCATTTCATAAGTTTCATGGCGTATAGATTCTTCACCTGGATGGGACACCTGTCTGTTGCTAGGTTACTCGTTTTTGTCACCTGAGTGGACTAGAGTAACATGAAATGAAATGTTTTGCTCAGGAACACAACACATTGCCTGGTCCAAGAATCGAAACCACAATCTTTAGGATCACAACCACTAAGTCACATGTCTCCCTTAAATCATACTCTATCCTAAAAAATAACCCCCCCCCCCCCCCCAAAAAAAAATTATACAAAATGGTCATGCCTTTGATGATAGGGTCTGCTTGATCAAGGCTAACTAACTTAAAGTGGGTCCCTTCGAGTCAGTTTGGAAGGGTTAATTACAGGATCACTTGTCTTTTTAATTGCTTCAGTCATTGGACTGCGGCCATGTTGGAGTACTGCCTTGAAGAAATTTTAACCAAATAAATCAACCCCAGTATTTTTTTTTAAATAAGTTTTGTAGTTATTGATTGATTTTGCTGAACTGCTAAGTTGTGAGGGGCGTAAATACACCAATTCTGGTTGTGAAGCAGTGGTGGGGACACACAGACAAAACGCACACACACCCACATTTATATATACAGTGGTCTTTATTTCTGTCTATAGTAGAAGATACTTGCCTGAAGTGCCATGCAGTGGGATTGAACCCAGAACTATGTGGTTGAGAAGTCAGTTTCTTACCATTGCCAATTTAGAATTCACTTGCCATTGTTTAGTTACACCTCTGCAGTTTCCTCACCATTTCAACGTCCACTTTCCGATGCTTGCATGGGTCAGATGGAATTTGTAAAGGTAGAGACCGTTCCTATCACTAGCCCTCACCTGTTTCCAAGCAAGCTAATAATTCCTTGTGACCAGATATGTTCTCAGAATATTGGAAAAGAGTTCAAATTCTGCCGAGGTCGACTTTGCCTTTCATCCTTTCAGGGTCGATTAAATAAGTACCAGTTACACACTGGTGTTGATGTAATTGACTTAATCCCCTTGTCTGTCCTTGTTTGTCCTCTCTGTGTTTAGCCCCTTGTGGGTAGTAAAGAAATAGGCATTTCGTCTGCCGTTACGTTCTGGGTTCAAATTCTGCCGAGGTCGACTTTGCCTTTCATCCTTTCGGGGTCGATTAAATAAGTACTAGTTAATCACTGGGGTCGATGTAATCAACTTAATCCCATTGTCTGTCCTTGTTGGTCCCCTCTGTGTTTAGCCCCTTGGGGCCAATGAATAAATATTGGAAATGAGGTTGACTTTGCCTTTGGTCCTTTCGGGGTTAAGTACCAGTTACGCACTGGGGTCGATGTAATCAACTTAATCCTCTTGTCTGTCCTTGTTTGTCCCCTCTGCGTTTAGCCCCTTGTGGGTAGTAAAGAAATAGGTATTTCGTCTGCTGCTACATTCCGAGTTCAAATTCCGCCGAGGTTGACTTTGCCTTTCATCCTTTCGGGGTCGATTAAATAAGTACCAGTTAATCACTGGGCTCGATGTAATCAACTTAATCTCTTTGTCTGTCCTTGTTTGTCCCCTCTGTTTAACCCACTGGGGGCAATAAATAAATATTGGAAATGAATGACATAGCTTGTACCACGTTGAAGAGTAGGAAGTGACAACACTTGAACTCAAGTGTATGCACTTAGAACCAAGTGTAAACACAATGATAGGATGATGGCCTCATTTTGTCAGATGAATAGCCGTCTCATGTTAGTGTGATGTCCGTAGGTCATCGGATTTAGGTGACAAAAACATTTAATCCCTCTCTTGGTCACAATAGAATGTTCTACTGTCAACCATTGCAAGATGACTGCTATTACATTGACCGATAGTTTTGTGTTGGAGTATCTTTCTTCTAGAAGAGCTACTTTCACGGGTTTTTCCAACATAAGTGGAACCCCTGGGAAATCTTTTACCCAGCAGCACAGGCGTGGATGTGTGATCAGAAGCTTGCTTTTCAAACCACATGGTTCCAGGTTCAGTCCCACTGCGTGCCACCTTGGGCAAGTGTCTTCTGCTATAGCCTCGGGCCGACCAAAGCCTTGAGTAGATTTGGTAGATGGAAATTAAAGGGTGGGTGTGTGTGTGTGTGTGTACGTAATGTCGGTCTGTCCCCCACCATCACTTGACAACCGGTGTTGGTGTGTTTACATCCTTGTAACTTAGCGGTTCAGCAAAAGGGTCTGATAGAATAAGTACTAGGCTTTAAAAAGAAAATATTCTGGGGTCAATTTGTTTGACATGGCCACAATCGACTGGAACGATTAAAAGATAGATGGGGCTCTGACAGGTACTACTATTCCAGGTCTGAACAGATCTGGAGATAATGGTAATTAAGGGGTGACTTAATACTTTGTCTCAACTCCAGAACTTACCTCTGGATAACTGAGGGTTGGCAACAGGAAGGGCATCCAGCTGTAGAAAATCTCCCTTAGCAAATTCTGTCTGACTTGTGCAAGCATGGATTCATTGATGTTGAAACAAGGTTTTCACTGCCCTGTCAAATGTACCCTGGGTATTCGCAGTCTTTTATTTGCCTATTCTGTATTTTCTTTTTTATTTAAAGTAGTTTATATCAGGTGAAACATACCCATTTCTTTATTACCCACAAGGGGCTAAACACAGAGGGGACAAACAAGAACAGACATAGGTATTAAGTCGATTACATCGACCCCAGTGCGAAAGGATGAAAGGCAAAGTCGACCTCGGCGGAATTTGAACTCACAACGTAACGGCAGCCGAAATACGGCTACGCATTTCGCACGACGTGCTAACGGTTCTGCCAGCTCGCCAGCAACTGTTGTTTTTGTTGGGCTTAGTTGTAAGCCCAACATATTTCTGTGCATATTTTTGGATCATTCTGAAAAGACCTTTCTTCAGATCCTTTCGGTTTTCAATTATCATATTCTAGTTATCTTCTATTACCGTTATTATTTGTTGAGGTAGACACTGTTCCTATCACTAGCCCTTACCTATTTCCAAGCAAGCTAATATTTCCTCGTGACCAGACATGTTTTCATAGAATATTGGAAAAGAGTTCAAATTCTGCCGAGGTTGACTTTGCCTTACATCCTTTCGGGGTCGATTAAATAAGTACCAGTTACGCACTGAGGTCGATATAATCGACTTAATCCGTTTGTCTGTCCTTGTTTGGCCCCTTGTGGGTAGTAAAGAAACGGGTATTTCGTCTGCCGCTACGTTCTGAGTTCAAATTCCGCCGAGGTCGACTTTGCCTTTCATCCTTTCGGGGGTCGATTAAATAAGTACCAGTTACGCACTGGGGGTTGATGTAATCAACTTAATCCCCTTATCTGTCCTCGTTTGTCTCCTCTGTTTAGCCCCTTGGGGCCAATAAATAAATAAATGTTGGAAATGAATGACATGGCAGCAAGCTTAGCAGAATTGTTAGCATATTCAACAAAATCCTTTGTGGCGTCTCGTCTGATTTTATTTTCCAAGTTCAAATTCTGCTGAGGTCAACTTTGCCTTTCATTCTTTTCAGGGGTTGGTGAAAATAAGTACCAGTTGAGCACTTGGATCGATGTAATCAATTAGCCCCCTTCTCCAAAATTTCAGGTTTTGGGCTTACAGTAGAAAGGGTTATTGGACAAAAATGCTTAGCGGCATTTCGCCCATCTTTACATTTTGATTTCAAATTCCTCTTAAGTCAACTTTGCTTTTCATCTTTTTAGGGGTCACTGAAATAAGTGCCAATTGAGCGTCAGGGTTGATGTTATTTTTTTGAAATTTCTGTGAAATTTATTTTTTTGTAAATTTTGTGAACTTCAATTGTAATTTTGTAAAATTCAGTTGTAATCTTTGAGAAAACCAATTAAGGGAAAAGACTAACAAAATGTAACCACTCCACTTCGGGGGGTCGAGTGGGCATTGCGCCTCATAATATCTTAACATAATTCATTCTTTTTTTAATTTCTTCGTCTTTATTCATCCTCTTTTGTTATTTTATGTTCCCCGATTCTACCTTGGGCAAAATATTGCAACAGTGGAATAATAATAATAATAATAATAATGATAATAATAATAATGATACCTAGAGTTTCTCTGCCCTAGGTGTAGGGAAAATACTCAGTGAGAAACAGTAAAAATTTGACGAAAGGAAAAAATAGTAATAATAATAATGGTTTCAAATTTTGGCACAAGGCCAGCAGTTTCAGGAGAGGGGTTAAATTGATTTCAAATTCCTCTTACGTTGACTTTGCTTTTCATCCTTTTGCGGGAGTCAATGAAATAAGGGCCAATTTGAGATTCGGGGTTGTTATGTTTTTGAAATTTCTGTGTATAGTCCTTTATGGATAATAGATAAACCCAGAGTTGATGTAATGGACTGCCACCCCCTCCAAAATATTAGGCCTTCTTCCTACCAATAACTAAGCAGAACTGGTAGCATGTTGTACGGTATTTTCCTCTGGCATTTTGTGTTGAATTCAAATCTTTTGGGACCAAATTTACCTTTTTTGTCCTTCTGGAGTCAGCAAAATAAAATACCAGTTATATCTTAGTGTTTATGCCATCCACTAAGTCCTGTCACAAATTTCTGCTTTTGTGCATAAAATTAGAAAATATTGACTTGAGATTGGTCTTATTCCTGGTAGAATTTATCTGGGTTGTGGGTTACCACCTGTAACCTGAGGTATCCACATGATTTCAAAAAGCCTTCAAGTGCTCAAAACCCTTGTGTTGATCTTTCTTATTCTTAAGAGGCAAACTTTCTGTGGAAGTTCTGTGGGACATTCCAATTATTATTAGAGAAGATGGTAAGCTGGCGGAAGCAGGTCAGACAAAATGCTTAGCGGCGTTTTGTTCCGAGTTCAAATGCTACCAAAGTTGACTTTGTCTTTCGTCCTTTAGGGGTTGAGCACTGGGGTTGATGTAATCAATTAGCTCCCTCCCACAAAATTACTGGCCTTGTGCTGAAATTTGAAACAATTCTTTTTATTGCGTGATCATTACCAGCGTTACCTCACTGGCACGTGAACAAAACATTCGAGCGAGGTCGTTGCCAGTGCCGCTGGACTGACTCCTGTGCAGGTGGCACATAAAAAATACCATTTCGAGTGTGGCTGTTGCCAGTACCACCTGACTGGCCCTCGTGCCAGTGATACGTAAAAACACCCACTACACTCTCGGAGTGGTTGGCATTAGGAAGGGCATCCAGCTGTAGAAACTCTGCCAGATCAGATTGGAGCCTGGTGCAGCCATCTGGTTCGCCACACCTCAGTCAAATCGTCCAACCCATGCTAGCATGGAAAGCGGACGTTAAACGATGATGATGATATGGCAACGAGCTGGCAGAATCATTAACAGGTCAGACAAAATGCTTAGTGGCATTTCAATTATCTTTGTTCTGAGTTCAAATTCTGCTGAGGTCGACATCACTGTTCATCCTTTTGGTTGATAAACTAAAGTACCAGATCGGCAATGGGGTCGATGTAATTAACTTAACCCCTCTCCTGAAACTGCTGACCTTATGCCAAAATTTGAAACCATTATTATTACCACCATCCGAATGTGGCCGATGCCAGAGCCGCCTTGACTGGCCCCCGTGCCGGTGGCATGTAAAAAGCACCCACTACACTCACGGAGTGGTTGGCATTAGGAAGAGCATCCAGCTGTAGAAACTCTGCCTGATCAGACTGGAGCCTGGTGCAGCCTCCTGGCTTCCCAGACCCCGGTCGAACCATCCAATCCATGCCAGCATGGAAAGCGGACGTTAAATGATGATGATGAGTATTATTATTATTATTAATTCCTCTGTTGCAATATTTTGCCCAAGGTGGAACGGGGTCATTTAAGAGCTCAGCAACTTGGAACCCGACAAGAGTTGATTTGCGTGTGATTTGAACTTAGACCTTTCCATGCCAATTTACCAGGTAAGCTCTCTAGCACCTTGTCATAAAATCAGAGATGATGCACTGGAGTTAATTAGTCAGACAAAGCAAGTGGATTACCTGTTTAATCGCACAGGTGCAGTTTATTAGTAAGTGATGGAAACGGTGATTCAGACAACGAGATGATGAAGATAATCCTATTTTGATCCTGTCTGTTAAGTTGTCTACAACTGTGTGTGTGTATACATACATATATATATACACACACCACACACATATGCATACACATATATGTATGCATACGTGTGTACATATAGATCTGTGTATGTGTGTTTATATATATATATATATTATATGCATGCATATGTGTGTGTGTATATATATATATATATATATATATACACACACATCTGTATATATATGTGCACATATACATACATCTGTCTACATATACATACGTGTGTGTGTGTGTGTGTGTGTGCATATATATATATATATATATATGCACACATATACATGTGTACATGCAAGTATATATATACACACATACATTTGCATAAACATCAGCTTCCTCTTGTGTCTGCTTTCCATGTTGACTCGCACACACACACACACACACACATCCATATATGTATACACACATCTTGTGGTGTAAGTGGGTTCTTCATTGAGATTTAATGATGAATAATGTATTTGTTGATCTGAATACTATTTAGTCTAAGTGGCTGAATATCTCACAGACTTCGCACTCTTAAGCTAATCCTTAACTCAAACCAACAAAACAAACTCGACTCTTTCAATTATAAAGTCACTTCATTCCGCAGGATTCCATACAGTTTCCATCTGTTTAGTTTAGCGTAAAAAGGCTTGAAGCAGATGAAGGCCTTGGGAGAAGAGATTTGTCCGTGGTGTGTGCACTAGGATTTGAACCCTGGGATTTTGCGAGTGTGAAGCAAACCACTAGCCCATGCTTGTGCCACCCCACTCATATTTATATACATATATCTATATATATTTATGGTATGTAAAAAGCACCATCCGACCGTAGCCGTTTGCCAGCCTCGTCTGGCACCTGTGCCGGTGGCACGTAAAATGCACTCCACTACACTCATGGAGTGGTTGGTGTTAGGAAGGGCATCCAGCCGTAGAAACACTGCCAGATCAGACTGGGCTTGATGCAGCCTTCTGGCTTCCCAGACCCCAGTTGCACCGTCCAACCCATGCCAGCATGGAAAACGGACGCTAAACGACAATGATGATGATGATATATACATACTTATATACATATATACATGTATATTTATATACATATATACATGTATATTTATATACATATATACGTGTATATTTATATACATATATACGTGTATATTTATATACATATATACATGTATATTTATATACATATATATTCATATATATATATATATTATATACATATTCATCATCGTTTAACGTCCGTTTTCCGCGCTATTCATATACATATATATATATACATATATTCATATATATATAATATACATATATTCATATACATATATACATGTACATATATTCATATACATATATATATATATATATATATATATATATATATATATATATATATGCACACACGCACGCAAGTAAAAGTTGTCATTTTAGCTGCTTTATGTAGATTTAAGATTTAATTAATCCACAAAAAAAGAAGTGGGAGTTAGTAAAAAAAACAAGGTTTGGAGAGGGGTGGGTGGGTGGGGGATTAAAGACCTTACTATTAATCCTTTCTGCTCTACAATACCTGTGAGTGTGCGTCTGTGCGTCTTGGCTACCTGTATTAGTCATCTTAAGACTCGTTTAGTAATATACCTACAGGTGGTGTGGTGGGAGGGGCGTTGTTGGAGGAGCTGGAGTGTGAGGATATGTTAATGAGAGAAAAATTAATATTGGCTGTAACGAGTAGTAGATTGCTTGGGAAGGTAGATAAATAGGGGAAATAAGGGATTGTCTGGGGTTAGTTTAATAAGATAAAAAAATATCTTCAAAGGGATTTATATTTCGCTTCATTCTTTTTGTTTTTGTTCGTTTGATGAATTTTATCAATTAACAGGTATAATAATTATTAATAATTTGATGACTACTTTTTCGAGCTTGCACGAGTCAGACGGAATTTGTTGCAGTTGATTTTCTTAGGGAAGGGTGCCCTTCGTGTAACCCTAACCTGTTTCTGAGAAAGAGGATATTTCTTGTCCAGACATGTTTTTCATTTGAGACAAGAAATGAACATCATTTGTATGATTATTGATGCTCATTTACAAACCTCACAATATGACAAGGTATATATATATATATATATACCCTTGGGTGGCGAGCTGGCAGAAATGTTAGTGCGCCGGGCAAAATGCTTAGCAGTATTTCGTCTGCCGTTACGTTCTGAGTTCAGATTCCGCCGAGGTTGACTTTACCCTTCATCATTTCGGGGTCGATTAAATAAAGTACCAGTTTCACACTGGGGTTGATATTATCGACTTAATTCCATTGTCTGTCCTTGTTTGTCCTCTCTGTGTTTAGCCCCTTGTGGACAGTAAAGAAATAGGTACCTTTTATAAGGCGGTGAGCTGGCAGAAACGTTAGCACGCCGGGTGAAATGCTTAGCAGTATTTCATCTGCCGTTCTGAGTTCAGATTCCGCCGAGGTCGACTTTGCCTTTCATTCTTCCAGGGTCGATAAAGTACCAGTTTCGCATGGGGGGGGGTTTGATGTAATTGACTTAATCCCTTTGTCTGTCCTTGTATGTCCCTTCTGTTTAACCCCTTGTGGGCAATAAAGAATTAAATATATATACACACGCGTGTACATGTTTGCATTTATGTGTGTGTGTATGATGGGTTTCTTTCAGTTTCGTTGACCTGGGATTTTAAAAGACACTTGCTGAAGGTGCTGCACAGTAGGACTGAACTCACGACCACATGGTTGGGAGGCCAGCTTGTTAATTAATCCCACTGCTGTGCTGCTTCCTTATTTCCTCTCACCTTAAACTCCTGGCAGTTTTCTTTTGAGCTCTGGAAGTGAGCAGGTAACAGCCAGCCTTGGGGGCCCTCTCTTCTTCCCTTACTGTATTTCACCAATTTCTCTCAACAACTTCCTCACCGTCTCTTAAATATATGACACTTTCTCAAAGTGGAGTCTGTGAAATAGTTTCCTCATTTAATAAGAAATACAGTTTATGTAAAATTATATTCACCATTTCCAACATAAATTTTATATAGATATATAAGATTTCCGGGATCATTGCCAGTACTGCCTGTCTGGCCCTCGTGTCGGTGGCACATAAAAGTATCCACTACACTCTTGGTTGGCGTTAGGAGGGACATCCAGCTGTAGAAATTCTACCAAATCAAACATCTGGTTCACCAGTCCTCAGTCAAATTGTCCAACCCATGCCAGCATGGAAAGCGAACGTTAAACGATGAGATATATATATATATATATATATATATATATATATATATATATATGTATATATATATATATATGTATGTTTACGCACATCTGTTTGTATATCCTTGGCTTGACATCTTGTGATGGTTGTAAACAAGTGTCTCTGTCATACAAGCAGTGTCATTCCTTTCCAATACTCTGTGAGAGCGTGGTTGGCCATGGGGAAATATTACCTTGCTTGGAAACTAGTGAGGCTTGATGACAGGAAAGGCATCCAACCATAGAAAATCTGCCTCAGTGAATTCCTCTGATCCATGCATGCATGGAAAAGTGAATGTTAAAACAAGACGATTCTAAATTTTCCAGTCCTTCTCAAGTTAGAAAATTTGGTTTTGTGTTCGATTCCAGTGCGTGGCACTTCGGGACGAAAATCTATCATACCCTCAAACAAAAGGGATAGAATTTGGCCTATGGGAAATGTACTCAGCCAAACGGTTCTAAAACAACTAATTCCTGAATAACAGCTGAATGTTGTTTTGAAGGAACTGGTTAGGGACCCATCTAGCAGAATGTCTCAGTGCCTGTGGCACGACAAAATGTGCCCCAAGTATGCGCAGGGTAGCGGCAGGAAATGTATCAAATTGCAGAAAAGTGGATGTTAAAAACGATGGTGAATAATAAAAGAATGTTTGTATCTTTCATTGTATATCCATGAAAGATTTTAAA
The DNA here is from genome assembly GCF_006345805.1 of Octopus sinensis. Classification (NCBI taxonomy): domain Eukaryota; kingdom Metazoa; phylum Mollusca; class Cephalopoda; order Octopoda; family Octopodidae; genus Octopus; species Octopus sinensis. Next base: position 10,522,472 of record NC_043024.1, read on the forward strand.
TATTGATGTAAAATCTGTGTTCTTCCAGATGCCCACCACCCCTCTCTTCCTAGTCACTTCCACTATCAGGAATGCGGTGAGCGTGCAGCTAGTCTGTTGCTAACTTGTAACCAAGACACTATTGTTCATAAAATGCTATATATATTTATACATACACACATATTTATATATATATACACACACACACACACACATATATATATACACATATATATATATATATATATATATATATATACATACATACATACACATATATATATATACATACATACATACATACACATATATATATATACATACACATACATACACACACGTTTTATTTATTTTGTTATATATACATACATACATGCATGTATATATGTTGTGGTACATAAATTAAAATAAAAAGCTTGTATTATAATAAACTGCCTGCAGCCTTTGAATCTACCATAATTTCTAATGTAAGACCCTTTTGTTTCAAGTTCCAAACAACAAGCTTCCTCTCTCTCTCTCTCTCTAATTTCTTCATTATTTGACACAAAGGCTGTGTGTGTGTGTGTGTGTGTGTGTGTGTGTGTTTTACGAGGAACCTGGACCACAAAAGGAATTAATGTTAAAATTTCAAAACGAAAATACAAAACGAAAGGGAAAAAAAAGGAAAAATTTGACCAGACCCGACCCCGACACACAAAAGAAACTTGTTTCCAGTTTTTTTTATTTAATATTTTTGACCTGCCTGCAGGAGAAATATGGTAGCTAAATGTCACTCTGGGGTGAAATGGTGTGTGGACTGGAATTAGTCTCTCTCCTTACTCTCTCTCTCCTTACTCTCTCTCTCCTTACTCTCTCTCTCCTTACTCTCTCTCTCCTTACTCTCTCTCTCCTTACTCTCTCTCCTCCTTACTCTCTCTCTCCTTACTCTCTCTCTCCTTACTCTCTCCCTCCTTACTCTCTCTCTCCTTACTCTCTCTCTCCTTACTCTCTCTCTCTCCTTACTCTCTCTCTCTCTCTCCTTACTCTCTCTCTCTCCTTCTCTCTCTCTCCTTACTTCTCTCTCTCCTTACCTCTCTCTCTCTCTCCTTACTCCTCTCTCTCTCTCTCTCTCCTTACTCTCTCTCTCCTTACTCTCTCTCTCTCCTTACTCTCTCCTTACTCTCTCTCTCTCTCCTTACTCTCTCTCTCTCCTTACTCTCTCTCTCTCCTTACTCTCTCTCTCTCTCTCTCTCCTTACTCTCTCTCTCTCTCCTTCTCTCTCTCTTCTTACTCTCTCTCTCTCTTCTTACTCTCTCTCTCTCTCCTTACTCTCTCTCTCTCTCCTTACTCTCTCTCTCTCTCTCCTTACTCTCTCTCTCTCTCTCCTTACTCTCTCTCTCTCTCTCCTACTCTCTCTCTCTCTCTCTCTCCTCTCCTACTCTCTCTCTCTCTCTCCTTACTCTCTCTCTCTCTCCTTACTCTCTCTCTCTCTCCTTACTCTCCTCTCTCCTTACTCCTCTCTCTCCTTACTCTCTCTCTCCTTACTCTCTCTCTCCTTACTCTCCTCGGTTTCGTAGTTAGGTCATCATGTTCTTTGACAATGGAAACAGAACAGCCATGGTTACAAATATTGAGTGAACAGTTTATTGATTAGCTTTGCACAGCAGCCATTCCAGCTCTCTGCTTGAGCTGTTAATGGCGTCTCTTGCGGTATTATTGCTCGACCTGGTAGTCAGAAATAGCAGCCAGGCGTTCCTCAAATCTTACCCTATTCGCTTATAATAGGCAACACATAACCACCAAGCTAAATATATACTCTTTCACTCTTTTTTACTTGTTTCAGTCATTTGACTGCGGCCATGCTGGAGCACCGCCTTTAATCGAGCAACTCGACACCGGGACTTATTCTTTTGTAAGCCCAGTACTTATTCTATCGGTCTCTTTTGTCGAACTGCTAATTAACGGGGACATAAACACACCAGCATCGGTTGTCAAGCAATGCTAGGGGGACAAACACATTCACACAAACACACACATGCATATATATATACATATATACGACGGGCTTCTTTCAGTTTCCATCTACCAAATCCACTCACAAGGCTTTGGTTGACCCGAGGCTATAGTAGAAGACACTTGCCCAAGGTGCCACGCAGTGGGACTGAACCTGGAACCATGTGGTTGGTAAACAAGCTACTTACCACATAGCCACTCCTGTAACTCTTTAGTATTCAAGCCAGTCATATCTTGCCTAAATATTTGGTTTCGTGTCTAAACTGGCCAGATCTGACCTCTTACACCTTCCCTGCTATGTCATTGTAGAAATAATATACAATCGCGTCATTGGAATCTTGAAATACCAAGATAATTCAAGGGGTTAATTAAAAAAAAATTGTTAATTAATGAACATTACATTTGATAAACTAATCTGATTGCTAAAGGGTTTTAAGTTGGCATTGTCACTTCTGGGTTGTCTTTAATCATAGCTTGGTTTGATAAGAGCTGAGCTGGTGCTAAAAAAAAAAAAAGAGCTCTTCTGAGCTGGTTTAACCCTAGGTCGGTCACACTTGATCCTTTAGGCTTATGATCAAATGTTGTTCCAACGCTGACCTTCCCACTAACTTTTAAATTTTCAAGTGTATTGTGAAAGCACCCAGTATACTCTCTGTAGTGGTTGGCATTAGGAAGGGCATCCAGCCATAGAAAACGTGCCAAATCAGGCTGGAGTCTGGTGGGCCTCTCCGGCCTCCCAGCTAACCAGCTCTGGTCACCTCCACTCCATACCAGCGTGGACAACAGATGATGTATCTCAAACTACACTCAGTCAACAAGTTTGCTTCACGATCACCAGGTCTCTGGTTCAATCCTGCTTTGCGACATACTGGTCTTTTTCTATAATCTCAAGTCTACAAGTCTTGAGTGAAATTTTCCTTTTAACCCCTTTCCTCTTCCTGGAACATAGGCCATCCGTGACTTCCCCACAGTTTTTGACTTGGGGTTTTCTGCTTCTCACCAAGTTCCCTGTTTTTCTTTGCTCCTTCCATCTGTCCCCTGAGAGATGGCCTTATTTTGAATTGTCATCAATGTTTCTCTAGGTAGTGCCCTTGGCCCCAGGCAAACCCATTTTAACCCTTCAGCATTCATATTTATCAAATGTGATACTTATTAATCCATATTTTTAAAAGTTGATCATATATCTTGTAGCTTCAAGGTTTTGAAGACGTGATTTAGTTTTAGACTGACATTGTAGGGTAGGTGTGACAAGCTGGATCTGGCCAGTTTCAACATAAGACAGGTACATTAACTTTCACTACCTGCTTTCTCTTTTCCCATTTCATAATGCAATTTCGGTGTTTTCCTGGTGGTCATAAGTGGAGGGTCAGCCTTGTAGCTCCCTTTTGGGTTTTGCTGCCCCATTCAAAACCATTTCTTTTTGGTTTTCAACCAAAAACCTTTCTATATATTCCCAAGACAGAGAGAGAACCTCCCCAATACATGTTTTTCTCAAAATTGGTTCCGAGATACTGCGAGTCCTATGAAGAAATTCTAGGGCAGAACAAGGACAGACAAGGGATTAAGTCGGTTATATCGACCCCAGTGCGTAACTGGTACTTAATTTATCGATCCAGAAAGGACGAAAGGCAAAGTCGACCTCGACGGAATTTGAACTCGGAACGTAGCGGCAGACGAAGTACCGTTAGCAAACGTGCTAACGTTTCTACCCGCTCGCCGCCCCTATTGGAGCCACATGGTCCACAGTTGCAAATTGAGCTTATTAACCATCCAACCATGACCCCAACTGTATAAACGAAAACCATCTAAATTTTATTAAGCTTGGAAACTCGTCGTGCCGTCTTTTCAATGGTCACAGGTTCCTCCATCTCTGAGAGAATCTCTGATTTGGCCGGCCTTGATTTTAGACGGTGTCTGCAATGGTGAGGATTAGTAACCTCAGCACCCTCTGTCCCCGCAGTACTTGAGCACAAAATATTTCTAATGTGGGAGTGGAAGCCATTGTCTCAATGGTTAGCTCAATTGTCTAATTACACTTGTTGTGTGTGTACGTGTCTGTGTGTCTCTGTGTATTTATATATACTTAAACCCGAACCACACACACCCCCAGTCACTGTTACAGAATGAACTAAACCTAATTCTGTCCTGGTACAGTTATTTAGTGGGAAAGAGAGGTTAAGGGTGTGAAGGAATGTCGTACATGACATAACTCACTGTCTGCGCTTTCTTCTTCTTCCTCCTCCTCAAAGCAGACTTCTAATCTCTCTCTCTCTCTCTGCCTCTCGAGACAAGGGGAGGCTATATGACGGCTGTTCATAACTATGTACATCTTTCTTTCTATTTTACTCTTTCTCTCCGTATTTTTGTCTTTTTTCCTTTACTTTGTTATTGCTCTCTCTCTTGCTCACTTTTTATTTCTCATCAATTTTTGTCTTTCTCCCCCTTTCTGATTCTCTGCCTCTCTCTCTCTCTCCCTTTCTCCCCTGGCTGGTTGCCATTCTCTCTCACTTCTCTGGTTATCACTCTCTCTCTCTGGCTGGTTGTCTCTGTCTCCCCTTCCCTCTCGCCGGTCGTCTCTTCCCTTCTCTCTCCCCTTCCCTCTCGCCGGTCGTCTCTTCCCTTCTCTCTCCCCTTCCCTCTCGCAGGTCGTCTCTTCCCTTCTCTCTCCCCTTCCCTCTCGCAGGTCGTCTCTTCCCTTCTCTCTCCACTTCCCTCTCGCCGGTCGTCTCTTCCCTCCTCTCTCCCCTTTCCTCTCGCCGGTCGTCTCTTCCCTCCTCTCTCGCCGGTCGTCTCTTCCTCCTCTCTCGCCGGTCGTCTCTTCCCTCCTCTCTCCCCTTTCCTCTCGCCGGTCGTCTCTTCCCTCCTCTCTCTCCCCTTCCTCTCGCCGGTCGTCTCTTCCCTCCTCTCTCCCCTTTCCTTTCCTCTCGCCGGTCGTCTCTTCCCTCCTCTCTCCCCTTTCCTCTCTCGCCGGTCGTCTCTTCCCTCCTCTCTCCTCCCCTTTCCTCTCGCCGGTCGTCTCTCTTCCCTCCTCTCTCCCCTTTCCTCTCGCCGGTCGTCTCTTCCCTCCTCTCCCCTTCCCTCTCGCCGGTCGTCTCTTCCCTCCTCTCTCCCCTTTCCTCTCGCCGGTCGTCTCTTCCCTCCTCTCTCCCCTTTCCTCTCGCCGGTCGTCTCTTCCCTCCTCTCTCCCCTTTCCTCTCGCCGGTCGTCTCTTCCCTCCTCTCTCCCCTTTCCTCTCGCCGGTCGTCTCTTCCCTTTTCTCTCCCCTTTCCTCTCGCAGGTCCTCTCTTCCCTCCTCTCTCCCTCCTCTCTCCCCTTCCTCTCGCAGGTCCTCTCTTCCCTCCTCTCTCCCCTTCCCTCTCGCAGGTCCTCTCTTCCCTCCTCTCTCCCCTTCCCTCTCGCAGGTTCTCTCTTCCCTCCTCTCTCCCCTTCCCTCTCGCAGGTCCTCTCTTCCCTCCTCTCTCCCCTTCCCTCTCGCAGGTCCTCTCTTCCCTCCTCTCTCCCCTTCCCTCTCGCAGGTCCTCTCTTCCCTCCTCTCTCCCCTTCCCTCTCGCAGGTCCTCTCTTCCCTCCTCTCTCCCCTTCCTCTCGCAGGTCCTCTCTTCCCTCCTCTCTCCCCTTCCTTCTCGCAGGTCGTCTCATGAAAGTATATGAACCTAAATATTCTTCATAATTTGGGCAGAAAGCGAGCAATTTTGAGTGGGGGGGCACAAGTCTATTCCATTAATTGAACTGGTCCTTTACTGACCCACTTGAGGATGAAAGGTCAAGTGGACCTCAGTGGAATTTGACCTCAGTATATAATGTGTTGGTAGAAATAAAAGCAATTTTCTGATCCTTCAATAATTCCAGCAGCTCCTCCCCTATTAAGGGTGTTAATAATGCAAAAGTTTAATACAACACTTAATCCTTTATTTATTCACATCTCGTGGCTTTGAGATTTCAGCGATGTGATTATTTTTAGAATAGGGTAGGGTAGGTGTGAGAGGCTGGATATGGCTGGTTTTGAACATAAATTAAGCCAGCCAAGTTTTTTTTTTTTCCAAACCAGCCACATCTGGCCTCTCATACCTAACCTACAATATTTTAAAAATATATAAAAAATCTCTACAAAATCTCAGAGCTATAGGATAAAGCATGATTAATTCAAAACAATGTGAATAGATATTACATTTGATTTTGATAGTAATCTGAATTCTAAGAGGTTAAACTAAGCACTTCCTGACCAAATATCCTACTAGTTCTATGTTCAAACTGGCCACATCCGGCCCTCTCCGGCACTTTACATCATTCAAAGAATTGTCATATCATTGAAATCTCAAAAGCCATGAGATAATGCATAATTCAAAAGATTGTGAATAAATAATTACATTTGATGGAGTAATTTGAATGCCAAGAGATTAAACCAGCCGTATTAAGCCCAAATATTGGATCAGTTTTGTTCAAACTAGCCAGATCTGGCCTCTTTTACCTAGCCTACAATGCCATTCTAAAAATAAACAATTACATCATTGAAATCTCAAAGCTACAAGATAATGCATGATTAATCCAAAACATTGTGAATATATAGGCGCAGGAGTGGCTGTGTGGTAAGTAGCTTGCTTACCAATCACATGGTTCCGGGTTCAGTCCCACTGCGTGGCACCTTGGGCATGTCTTCTACTATAGCCTCAGGCCTACGAAAGCCTTGTGAGTGGATTTAGTAGACGGAAACTGAAAGACGCCTGTCATATATATGTATGTGTGTATATATACTCAGTTTTATCTTGGCTACCGAATAATTGTCACATATTATTTTACAGATATATATATATATATATATACATATATGTGTTTGTGTGTATTTGTCCCCCACCTCCAACATCACTTGACAACCGATGCTGGTGTGTTTACGTCCCTGTCACTTAGCGGTTAGGCAAAAGAGACCGATAGAATAAGTACTAGGCTTACGAAGAATAAGTCCTGGGATCGATTTGCTTGACGAAAGGTGGTGCTCCAGCATGGCCGCAGTCAAAATGACTGAAACAAGTAAAGGAGTAAAAGAGTATATTAGCATTACATTTGACTAAGTAATCTGAAGACTGCTTGAGGGTTAAAATATTTGTTTTAAATTTAACTAGCAGTATCGCCCGGTGTTGCTCGGGTTTGTAAGGGAAATAACTATATAAGCATTTTTAGAGAGTTATAGCCAAAAAATAGCTAAAAAATGCATTAAAAATGGGAAAAAAATGATGGTAAATTTTTTTTTTAAATCGTTGACTCATCATAGACATTTTTAGATAGTTACTTCCCTTATATAATAGCGAAAAATGCATTAAAATGGAAAAAAATGATGGTAAATTATTTTTAAAATCGTAGACTCATCGTAGACGCGCGCTAATACCCAGAAGGGCTCGATATGAATCACGACTATAAGATACCCGGTTTTGGTTAAACTGTACCGCAAAATGTGGGAGTAGTTAGGAATCTAAATCGTAGGAGACAGACACACAACTTGACTTTTATATATAAAGACTAGCAGTATCGCCCGGCGTTGCTCGGGTTTGTAAGGGAAATAACTATATAAGCATTTTTAGAGATGTAAAGTATGATAGCCATCTCAATATGGCTAACCACAAAGGGGGGTGTTACTGTAGCTTATTACGTTCTGAGATTTAATAATACATTTTTAGAGAGTTACTTCCCTTATATAATAGCGAAAAAATGCATTAAAAATGGGAAAAAATTATGGTAAATTTGTTTTTTGATCATAGACTCATCGTAGACGCGCGCTAATACCCAGAAGGGCTCTATGAATCACGACTATACCGCAAAATGTGGGAGTAGTTAGGAATCTAAATCGTAGGAGACGGACAGCACACAACCTCACTTTTATATATAAAGATATCCACTTGTGTGTGTGTGTGTGTGTTAAATTTGTTTTAATAATCTAGTTTCCAGTCTGGGGAACACTACTCACCCCCACTAGTTTCAATAAAGTGCAAATAACCTTTAAAAAAACAAAAAAAAAATTACTTTTCCACTTATTACTGATAAACCAGGTATTTGGCAATATTTTAATTTTATTTTTGAACATGTTATTTATATTTATTATACTTATTCTTTATTTTATTTTATCTGGCTGTGATTTCGGAAAATCTTATTACTTGAAGATTAAGATTAACACCGATATATTCTTTGGTGAAAGAATGGTGAGATAAAATGCCGGGTGTTTTATAAGTATGGTTTAAAAAGAGATTATATCTGAGTTTTAATTAATTTTTTTTTAATGACGCATTAAATCTTTCTTCATTAGTGAAAAATAATTTAAGAATTTTATTTATTAGATTCTTTTAAAAAGGCGCCAGACTGGCTGTGTGGTAAGTAGCTTGCTTGCCAACCACATGGTTCCGGGTTCAGTCCCACTGTATGGCACCTTGGGCAAGTGTCTTTTACTGTAGCTTTGGCTGACCAAAGCCTTGTGAGTGGATTTGATTATGATCCCTCATAATATTTAAGGGGGTTAACAAAGCAACACCCTGCGTCCATGCAGAACTTGTCAACGAAGGGTTCTTGCTGATCTGTGTATATTCATGTTACTAAGCCCTTTGCTTCCTATAGATCACAACTCATTGATGGTTTATCTTTCATCCTTTCAGGGTTGATTAAATAAGTACCAGTTCCGCACTGGGGTCGATATAATCGACTTAATCCGTTTGTCTGTCTTTGTTTGTCCCCTCTCTGTTTAGCCCCTTGTGGGTAGTAAAGAAATATATATTGATTGGAAGTGCAAAAAAAAAAAAGTTTTCAAAACAGTCAATATTTTTGTAGTTCAAAAATTGCAATTTAGACATAAAATGTCCTAGAATTCGCCAGATCTAATAATGACAAAATTTATCTACTAAATATTGTTAAACCCACCTCTGCAAATGCAATGTCCATAAGGAATTCACTTCAAATATAATGAACAACTGGCAGTGAGACTGTTTTTAGCAGATCCCCCAAATGGGGCTCATGGCAGGCAATGGGTTAAAGACATGGAGTTCGTTGAGGCTGATTTAGCTACAATAATTAATTCGGCTGGTATGGTCCTTTCTAGTAAAGACAAGTATTTTTTAGATGGTAGTTTATTGGGTTGATCCATAGGAGCTCTAGGGTTAGTTTGAAAACAATGTTTAACCCTTTAAAACTGACCAAGTTTGGCCTCTCACACCTACCCTACAATGTTCATCTAAAAAATACTCACATCAAAATCTCAAAGCTATTAGATAATGCATAATTCAGATCAACACCAATAAATAAGCATTGCATTTGACAGAATTTAATGAAGGAGATGAAGTTTGTTGGGGTCTGAACATTTGATTCGTCTGGTATGGTCCCTTGTGTTATAGGCAAAGAGGGAGTTTTGTTAAATGGCTGTTTGGTTAGTTCAAAGAGATTTTCTATGGTCTAAGATGCCGGTGACACATAAAAAGCACCGTCTGAACATGGCAGATGCCAGCGCCACCTGACTGGCATCCGTGTCAGTGACACGTAAAAGCACCAACCGATTGTGGCCGTTTGCCAGCCTGCTATGGCCCCTGTGCCAGTGGCACGTAAAAAGCACCAACCGATCGTGGCCATTGCCAGACTCCCCTGGCATCTGAGCCGGTGGCACGTAAAAAGCACCAACCGATCGTGGCCATTGCCAGACTCCCCTGGCATCTGAGCCAGTGGCACGTAAAAAGCACCAACCGATCGTGGCCATTGCCAGACTCCCCTGGCATCTGAGCCGGTGGCACGTAAAAAGCACCAACCGATCGTGGCCATTGCCAGACTCCCCTGGCATCTGAGCCGGTGGCACGTAAAAAGTACCCACTACACTCATGGAGTGGTTGGCGTTAGGAAGGGCATCCAGCCATAGAAACACTGCCAGATCAGGCAGGGACCTGGTGCAACCTCCTGGTTTCCCAGACCCCAGTCGAACCGTCCAACCCATGCTAGCATGGAAAACAGACATTAAACGATGATGATGAAGAAGCCCTTTTTGTTTCTAAGCAAGGCAATATTCCCAATGGTCCAGACATGTTGCAGGATACTGGAAATGGACGGCATTCTTTTATTACGATCACACGATGTCCAGATCAGACCCAAATGCATAATATATGGTAGGCTTCTCTCAGTTTCCATCTACCAAATCCACTTTGTTCGGCAAAAGTCTCTCGTAGAGGTATACCGAAGGCTTGCTGTGCAATGGTTGGTTCATGCGGATGACCTACTTCGTCTGCCCTTTTCCTCGTTACTAAAAAGATTTGTTGTACCCAAGTTAAGAAATAATTGCACCATGGAAATGTTTTAAATTTAATGTGGTTGTGTTGGTACTACTATTGTTGATTTAGCCCCAGGTTGGTGCTGATTGAGCTAGCTTTTGATTTAACCCTTTCGTTACTGTATTTCTGTTGAGATGCTCTGTGTTTCTTTCAATTATTTAAAATATAACAAAGAATTTAGTAAAATAACTTGGTTATCATTAAGCTAGTGTTAGGAACAGAAATTGTGACTAAGGTTTGGTGGAAGACTTTAATTCAAACTTACGAAAACGAGACATTTGTACTAACAGTACCTGATGCAGTTTCAGCCGGGTTGGTAACGAAAGGGTTAAGACAACCCTACCATGACATTCTTGTCTTATATTCAGACAGTGCATCTGAAAAAAACAAATTTGCCCTTCATTGTTGAAGACGGTGTTGGTCTGATATTTCTAACAAGTTGAGTAACCACCTAGCCCTTTTCCTTGGTGCTTTGGTGGTCGTGGTTGGTAGGAGGATGGGACAAACTTAAATGCATTCCGTGTGTGTGTGCGTGCGCGCGTGTATTATCACGTGATCACGTGACTGACCAGACCATCAGATGTTGTTACACATCGTTGGTCACAATGCGCTTTGTATTGTTTTAGCCTTCGAATGACGCCACCCCGCTGGCTAAGCGAGCAGGCCAACAGGAGAAAGAGTGGGTGAAAGAGTACAGCAGGGATCGCCACCACCCCCTGCCGGAGCCTCGTGGAGCTTTAGGTGTTTTTGCTCAATAAACACTCACAACGCCCAGTCTGGGAATGGAAACCGCGATGCTACGACCGCGAGTCCGCTGCCCTAACCACTGGGCCATTGCGCCTCCACATATATATTATATATAATGATGTATGCATGCACACACACAATTTAAAATTTCTTACATTCCTCTTTTGCGACCAGAAAGGAAGATCTAGGTGATTGGTGTTGGTGGTGGTGGTTGGCAGGTTTCAAATTAAAGATTTAAGCGATAAAACAATAATAAATTATATAAACTGAAAAATATGGAAAGGTGGGGGGTTTGGGTGGGTGGGAATTGGGTGTGTAGTGGGTACAATCTCCCCTCTGTTTATAATCTATGGAATCTGTGCTGTCAAAAAAGAAGCAAATACCAAAACTCCTGCCTAGTCTCATATTCTCTCTCACACTTTGCCTATGATGTGAAAGGGAAGAGGCAGAGGTAGGAGAAATAGTGCAGGGTAATTTACTTACACATGTAACACACACCCTTACAAAATAGTTTACACACACATGCATAGACATATATATACACACACACACACACACACACACACCACACACACACACACACACACACACACACACACACACACACACACACACACATATATATACACACACGCACGCATGCATGCATGTATGCATATACCACACGAGGATAAATTTCCTTTTGTGTGGGTGTAGGGATATATTTCTCTTAAAACTTAATGGATTACATCAGTGAAAGCTGAGTGTTATAATTTTGTTGGAACAAATTACATATTCCTTTTTAGGACATTTTCTTAATTTAAAAAAAATAATAAAATACTTCAGTATATGGTTTTAGGTTCAGTTCCACTGTATGGCATTTTTGGCAGATGCATTCTGTTTTAGCTCTGGGTCAGCTAAAACTATGCGAGTGGATTTGGTAGACAGAAACTGAACGGAGCTCTTTCGTATACTTTTATTGATCTTTAGCAGAAGTAACAGTGACTCAAGCTCTGACAGTTTTGTGTGCCAACACATGAAACTCGGCCCTTGAGCCACTCTGCTGCTTTGGCTAAAACTTAGTACACACACACACACGCTCTCTCTATCTCTCTCTCTCTCTCTGTCTATCTCTCTCTCTCTGTCTATATCTCTCTCTCAATCTCTCTCTCTACCTCTCTCTCTCAGATTTTCAGTTCTCAGAGTTACTCGCTTCCGATCCCCAACTGGCAAACTGAGCCTGGTTTTCTTTCGGGCATCCACTGTCTCAATATTGCCTTTCAGCCTTGATTAACGTTCAGGGTTGATTAAATAAGTATCGGCGAGCTTCTTACCACCCTGCCTGTTTGTGTCTCCTCCTCTTCACACCATGGGATAATTGTAAACGAACTTCCTTCGAAGACCATGTCTGGCCATGGGCTGCATAGTTTTAATAGTGGGCCAGTATTACCTATTTCTTTACTACCCACAAGGGGCTAGACACAGAGAGGACAAACAAAGATAAACGGATTGAGTTGATTATATCGACCCCAGTGCGTAACTGGTACTTATTTAATCAACCCCGAAAGGATGAAAGGCAAAGTTGACCTCAGCGGAATTTGAACTCAGAACGTAGCGACAGACGAAATACCGCTAAGCATTTCACGCGGCATGCTAACGATTCTACCAGCTTACCTTCATCATTAAGGTGGCGAACTGGCAGAATTGTTAGCACGCTGGGCAAAACGCTTAACGACATTTCATCCGTCCCTACTTTCTGAGTTCAAATTCCGCTCAGGCTGACTTTATCTTTTTATCCTTTCGAAGTAGATAAAATAAGTACCAGTTGAATACTGGGGTTGATATATATATATATATACTTGCCGGCCTTGTACCAAAATTTGAAACCTATATTCCTGTTGAGTGGGGTGAGCTAGCGGAATCCTTCACTACATTGGACAAAATGCTGGGCAGGATTTCTTCCAGTCCTTTATCTGCTGAATCCAAATTCTGCCAAGACCAACTTTGCCTTTCATTCTTGCGGGGTTGATGAAATAAAGTACCGGGGCCAGTGTAATTGACTTCAAATCCTCCCCTCCAAAATTGCTGGCCTTGTGCCAAAATTAGGACTACCACCACCACTATCACTATTACTGCTGCCACCACCACCACCACCACCACTACTACTGCCATTACCATCATTACCCTTACCACCACTACTAATTTTGCTAATGACTCATCATCTTTATTAGTACCATGTAAGGCAGTATTGTAAGTGAGCCAGACAGAATGGTTGGTGGTATTTTCATCCATCAGAAAAGACAGCGAAATGCGAAGCCGTATTTCGTCTGCCATTACGTTCTGTGTTCAAATTCCGCTGAGGTCGACTTTGCCTTTCATCCTTTCAGGGTCGACTTTGCCTTTCATCCTTTCAGGGTCGATTAATTAAGTACCAGTTACGCACTGGGTCGATGTAATTGACTTGATCCGTTTGTCTGTCCTTGTTTGTCCCCTCTGTGTTTAGCCCCTTGTGGGTAGTAAAGAAATAGATATTTCGTCTGTCTTTACGTTGTGAGTTCAAATTCTGCCGAGGTCAACTTTGCCTTTCATTCTTTCAGGGTCGATAAATTAAGTACCAGTTACGCACTGGGGTGGATATAATCGACTTAATCCGTTTATCCTTGTGTGTCGTCTGTGTTTAGCCCCTTGTGGGCAATAAAGAAATAGGCATTTTCATCCATCTTTGTGTTCTGAGTTCAAATTCTGCCGAGGTCGACAAAGTAAAGTACCCGTTGAGCACTGGGGTCTGATGATATCAGACTTAGCTCTGTCCCCTAAAACTGCTGGCCTTGTACTGTAATTAGAAAGGAATACTACTACTACTACTACTGCTGCTGCTGCTGCTACTACTGTTAATGGCTGACAATCATTAGTGCGACATACTACTGTAATTTCTGCCCCCCCCCCCCTTCTCGCTGACTTCACTTTGATGGCTTCTGTGGGGGTAGATTTAGAATATATAAGCTTTTCCTATCGGGTGTTGGGGGTGGTTGTTGACAGCTAGCAGGGTGGGGGTGGGGGTCTGGATGCTGCTGTCATTCGTTATGTCCGGGCTGAGACAATATAACGAGAAACGTTGACTTGTAATTAAAATAACTGTTTGATGACGGTGTTGGCGGCGGAGGCGGCGGCATGGATAGATATTCGTCCTCAACCCTTGGGAAAAAATATACTGCAAAACACAGCTCGCTCTCTCACACACACACACACATACATACATACATACATACATATATATAGAGGCACACGCATGCACTTGTGTGTGTGTGTGGGGGGGTTGTGGTGCCAGCCCCTCAAAGAGTGAATTTGAGATGACCTTTTGGCAGTTTGGTGTCGATGAAAGATGAGTAAACAGAAGGAAATAGGGGGGAGTAGGGGAGAGAGAAAGAGAGTGAGAGAGAGGAATTTAGTTGTGAGAAAATGTGTACAAAAGAATTCCAACATTGAAAATAGCTTCCATGTTAAAAGGAATAATAATGACGATGATGATAAAAAAAATATTGAAACCCCTCATAAAAAAAAAATCCTGCATAATATCTAATATTTTTTTTATTTGGGGCTCTCTCTCTCTTTTACTCTTTTACTTGTTTCAGTCATTTGACTGCGGCCATGCTGGAGCACCGCCTTTAATCGAGCAACTTTACCCCGAGACTTATTCTTTTTTGTAAGGCCAGTACTTATTCTATCGGTTCTCTTTTGCCGAACCGCTGAGTGACGGGAACGTAAACACACCAGCATCGGTTGTCAAATGATATTGGGGGGACTAACACAGACACACACATATACATACATATATATGATGGGCTTCTCTCAGTTTCCGTCTACCAAATCCACTCACAAGGCTTTGGTCGGCCCGAGGCTATAGTAGAAGACACTTGCCTAAAGTGCCACGCAGTGGAACTGAACCCGGAACCATGTGGTTGATAAGAAAGCTACTTACCACACAGCCGCTCCTGCTCTGTGGACTTTTATTGGTTGTGGCGGAGGGCTTTTGTTTAACTGTTGTATGAACATGTAAAGGTCCTTTTTCATAAGGAATGGAATGTAGAGGATTACAACTAGACACACACATTATCATTTATTACATTACATTCAGTTTACCATGCCTTATTTGATTCATTATCCATCTTTTCCTTCACGCCTCGGGTATACTGATGGCCCCTTTTTGTCATACGTCTGACAACTCTTTGCTTTCACTAACACTTACGTAAGATCGAAGCAAAGATGAAAAGGGTCTTCAGCATACCTCGAGATGTGAATGAAAAGGTGATGGATCATCATCATCATTTGTCTGCTTTCCATGCTAGCATGGGTTGGACGATTTGACTGTGGACTGGTGAACCAGATGGCTGCACCAGACTTCAATCTGATCTGGCAAAGTTTCTACAGCTGAATGCCCTTCCTAACGCCAACCACTCTGAGAGTATAATAGGTGCTTTTTACGTGCCACCGGCACAAAGGCCAGTCTGGTGGTACTGGCAACGGCCACGCTCGAAAATGGTGTTTTTTACATGCCACCTGCACAGGAATCAGTCCAGCAGCACTGGCAACAACCTTGCTCGAATGTTTTGTTCACGTGCCAGTGAGGCGACGCTGACACTCAAATGGTGTTCTTTATGTGCCGGACAGCTGCTTTGGCAGTGATGCCGCTCGGATGGAGCTGTTAGTGCTCCACTGGCATGGGTGCTAGTCATTGAATTTGGTTCAATTTCGATGGATAATGAAATGAATAATGTATTGCAAATTGAATGTAATAAATGGTGTGTGTGTTTAGTTGTAATCTTCTAGATGGCAAGGATGGAGGGCTAGGATTAAACTGGCAACATAGGGGTGAAATAAAATTGAACAGAAGCCTATTTGCTGACAAACACGAAAACACACACATAGTTGTCAAATTTAAAGAAAACAAATGAATCTTAATGTTTTACTGTTGCAAATATGAGGAATTGAAGAAATGGAATCTGTTGGTTATTTGCAATGGCGGTGGGGGGTGTGCTGGCACGGTGGCAACGTGGTGCTGATGTCTACTGATTTGAAGATTTTAAGGCAGCATCAGTTGGCAGTTTACCAGTTCTCTGCTGAGCAAAACAACAACTGAAAAAATTATTTGGATGCGTTCTGAAATATCTAACAAATGACTAATACCGTTATGAGATGGAAGAAATTGCAGCCAATATGTGCAGCTGCTTTGTAAAGAATTTGGTGCAAATTCTTTGGTTGACATTGTATTTTCTCAAAGAATTTCAAAGAAAATATTTCTTGCTGATGTTTTTGTTTTTGTTTGAAGCAGTGGTCATGAATGGATTGGTGGGGGTGTTTTGGGTTGTAAAAAAAAAAAAAAAAAAAATCTTGCAAGTTGTTGCTAGGATGGATGACATGTTTGAATCATTTGGGTTGCTTTGTTTCTTCTTTTACTTCAGTCATTGGACTGCGGCCATTCTGGGGCATTGCTTTGAAGGGTTTTAGTCAGATCGACCCACTTATGCTTTCTTTATTTTTTCTTTGGTAAAACCCTATTTATTCTATTGGACATTTCTTCTGAATTTGCTAAGTTACAGGGACATAAATAAACCAACACCAACTATCAAGCAGTGAGGGTCGTGGTTGGAATGCATACACACACAGTGGGCTTCCACACAGTTTACTCTTACTCTCTTTACTCTTTTACTTGTTTCAGTCATTTGACTGTGGCCATGCTGGAGCACCACCTTTAGTCGATCAAATCGACCCCGGGACTTATTCTTTGTAAGCCTAGTACTTATTCTATCGGTTTCTTTTGCCGAACCGCTAAGTGACAGGGACAAAAACACACCAGCATCGGTTGTCAAGCGATGTTGGGGGGGACAAACACACATACATATATACAACGAGCTTCCTTCAGTTTCCGTCTACCAAATTCACTCACAAGGCTTGGGTCGGCCCGAGGCTATAGTAGAAGACACTTGCCCAAGGTGTCTTAACAAATCCACTCGCAAGGCATTGGTTGGCCCAGGGCTTTAGAAGATACATTCCTAAGGTGCTGTGCACTGGGACAGAACCTGAAACCTCATGGTTGCAAAGCAAAGTACTTAACCACCCAGCCATTTCTTTTTTTTTTTTTTTTTTTTTTGTGTGGTTTGACTGACGTGGGTTGACTAAGTCTAACCACACCTAGCCATCATCTGTTGCAGTTCTTAGTCATCTGGCACACACCAACATTCATCTGACCAACTTCTGTAGCTGCTATTTTTGTTTGTTTTTTTTTCTCATCTTTACTGCAGAATCCCCCCTCTTCTCCTGATCCGGCACCAACCACTTTAGTCTGCAGTGAATGCATTTAGGATGCTATCAGCACTAGAGGTTACCCGTCTTGAGACAGCATCCACCCGGGGTGGGTTGAGCTGGATAAATGAAGCCAGCTCAACCCACCCCGGGTGGATGCTGTCTCAAGACAAGACCTATGGCAGAGCCAAAGAGCTTCCTCTCATTTGTGATATGGTTTATGGTCAAGCAGTGATGGGTGGACAGTTGCACAGCAGGGTGGGTGGTAGTGGGTGATGACAGTTAAAATAGCAAGGGGTCCTCAGCTGTGGCCCTTGGGTGTCCTTCTGGCTCTCAACAGTTTTCATTCTATAAATATAAATTTCCTTCTGTTTTACTTAATTACAAAGGAAGCTCTGTGTGAGTTGGGGTTGCATATTAAGGTGTACGTGCTAACCTGGTTGAGGTAACCCCTTGGTCTCAAAAAGGCGGCTAGTTGGCAGAAACGTCAGCATGCCGGGCGAAATGATAAGCGGTATTTCGTCTGTCGCTATGTTCTGAGTTCAAATTCCGCCGAGGTCAACTGTGCCTTTCATCCTTCTGGGGTCGATAAATTAAGTACCAGTTACACGATGTGGTAGATGTAATCGACTTAATCCGTTTGTCTGTCCTTGTTTGTCCCCTCTGTGTTTAGCCCCTTGTGGGTAGTAAAGAAATAGGTAACCCCTTGGTCTCAAATCCTCACATTTAACCCTTTTGTTATGCATTGCGAAGGGTTTTGAAAATAATGGAAGAATTTAGTAAAATTTGTCATTATGAAAGTGGATTTTGGATCATCATCATCATTTGGTGTCTGCTTTCCATGCTGGCATGGGTTTGACTGGAACTGCTAAACCAGAGCTGCACCAAATTCCATCCTAATTATGTTTGGTTCCTATGGCTGGATGCCCTTCCTAATGCCAACCACTCCAAGAGTGCAATGGGTGCTTTTTGCGTGGCACTGGTACTTTTATGTACCATCTGCATGGGTGCCAGTTGCGTTGCGCTGGCGAAGGTCTTACTTTGGATCAGTTGACCACCCGTTTCTATTAAAAATAGCTGGGGACAATTTCAGGTGGGTTGGTATCAATATCAAAATAGTTAATTTGTTTCAAACATCTTTCGCTTGTTTCAGTCGTTAGATTGCAGCAGTCCTGGGGGGGACACTACCATCAGGAAGCTTTAATCGAAGGAATTGACCCTGGTACTTATTCTATCAATCTCTCTTGTTGAACTCCTAAGTAATGGAGATGTAAACACACCGACACAGGTTGTCAAGCACACACACAAGGGGCTCACAAGGCTTTCGTTGGCCTTAGTCATAGTAGACACTTGCCCAAAATGCCATGCAGTGGGACTGAACCTAGAACCATGTGGTTGGGAAGCAAGCTTCTTACCACACAGCTGTACCCGTACCATGGTGTGTATTGCAACAGAATTATGGTAACTGAAGTATTGAGGAGTGTTAGGGGGTTGCGTTCTAATTGGATTCTGCATCTCAAATTATAGGTTATCAGTTTTAATTTTCTCCATTATATCATTAACCATTCTGGCATTTAAACCATCCATTTCAGGCCTGAATATTCTGCCTGTTTTATGTCCAAACTGGCCAGATTCTGCCTCTTAAGCTTACTGTCATTCTAATGGGTGGGCTGTGACTTGCATGTGAGCCACACGGGTTTTTCTGATTTTTTTTTGTGTTTCTATAAATTTTAATGTTATTTATTGGGCTGTTGAGCAATAGACGGAATTTTTTGTCATAATTTATAGATTTTTACTTCAATAAGAATTGCCATGGGTGGGAAAGGGGATAGGGGCTTTTTTTTTTATACCTTTTACTTTGTCATTTGATGTGGCCATACTGGAGCACTGCCTTTCAAGGGTTTTTTTTTAGTCAAATTGACCCCATTGCTTAATTTTTATTGGTCTTTCTGTCGAACTGTCAGGGTGTGAACAAACCAAGACCGGTTGTCAAGCAGTGAGCTAGCAGAAACGTTAGCACACCGGGTGAAATGTTCAGTGGTATTTCGCCTGCCGCTACGTTCTGAGTTCAAATTCTGCCGAGGTCGCCTTTGCCTTTCATCCTTTCGGGGTCGATAAATTAAGTACCAGTTACGTACTGGGGTCGATGTAATCGACTGAATCGACTTAATCCGTCTGTCTGTCCTTGTTTGTTCCTTCTGTGTTTAGCCCCTTGTGGGTAGTAAAGAAATAGGTTGTCAAGCAGTGATGGGTACATACATACACACACACACACACGAACAGCTAGAAAAATTCAGGTCTGAATCAATTAAAATAAGGTTTTGTGAATGGTGGGGCCTAACAGACAGAAGTTGCTTGAGGAGGTTGCAAACAACATATTTTGCTTCCTTAGTTTTTTTAGCTTTGAAAAGAGGGAGACACACAGACAGACCCACTTATAAGAAGCTGGTTTGGATGATGATGAGTGAGTTGTTGTAGATTTATGTATTAGTCATAGTAATCTGTTTGTAGTGCCCCTGAAAGTTATATTTTAATTAAAAAAACAAAAACTCTAATAAAACTACAAAAGTTGGTGTCTATAATTAATCTAACCCCGGTTTAACTTTTGCCGTTAAATAGGGTCCCCTTCACAAAACAGCAGGTGTCTAGTCCCCCCCCCCCTACATCATGTTTTGATCCTGATATTGGATTGAACCTCCTCCGTGAATAGATTTCAAAGGAAGGAGTGGTCGGGGGACAATGAAATTTTTTGTCTCCGGGGGGGGGGGGGGTTTAATTCTATTAACGTAAATTAAACGAAAAAAAGAAAAAAGGTAAATATTTGTCTTTGGGCGATGGTGACGCTGATGATGATGATGATAATGATGCTGGCATTGTGATACCTGAAAAGAAAGTATTAAGTATTGTTCTATTTTATAAAAGATAAGGATTATATGCGAAATCCCCTGTTTAGCCTCCCTCTAAATGTATAATACAATTCCTAGGGATATGAGTGTGGGTGTGTGTGTGAGGCATTTGTAGGAAGTAGGAAGGGGAGGGTTTGTAGGTAACCCCCCTCTCTATTAGCAGGAAGCTTGTTAATCTGTTTGAAGGCAGATGGCCTCCCCCACCGAATGGTGTAGGGGGGAGGGGTTACTTTTGTTGTAGTCCTGGTGGTGGTCGTGGTAGTGAGATGATCCATTTATTTGATGGTCATTCCGGGTCACCCGACAAACGCTTTCATCTATTACTCTTCTTTTCCTCTTCCTTTCACCATCATTGGGGTTAAAAACCTCTCCCTCTCTCCCTCTCTGTGTCTCTTTCTCTCTCTCTCTCTCCCTGTCTCTTTCTCTCTCTCTCCCTGTGTCTGTCTCTCTGTCCGTCTGTCTGTCTCTCTCTCTCTGTCCCTGTTTGTCTGTCTCTCTCTCTCTCTCTCTGTCCTGTTTGTCTGTCTCTCTCTCTGTCCCTGTCTGTCTCTTCTCTTTCTGTCTGTGTCCGTCTGTCTCTCTCTCTCTCTCTGTCCCTGTCTGTCTCTCTCTCTCTCTGTCCCTGTCTGTCTGTCTCTCTCTCTGTCCCTGTCTCTCTCTCTCTCTCTCTGTCCCTGTCTCTCTCTCTCTCTCTGTCCCTGTCTCTCTCTCTCTCTCTCTGTCCCTGTCTCTCTCTCTGTCCCTGTCTGTCTCTCTCTCTCTCTCTCTCTGTCCCTGTCTGTCTCTCTCTGTCCCTGTCTGTCTCTCTCTCTCTCTGTCCCTGTCTGTCTGTCTCTCTCTCTGTCCCTGTCTGTCTCTCTCTCTCTCTGTCCCTGTCTCTCTCTCTCTCTCTGTCCCTGTCTCTCTCTCTCTCTGTCCCTGTCTCTCTTCTCTGTGTCCCCTCCTGTCTCTCTCTTCTTCTGCCTGTCTGTCTCTCTCTCTCTCTCTGTCCCTGTCTGTCTCTCTCTCTCTCTCTCTGTCCCTGTCTGTCTCTCTCTCTCCTCTGTCCCTGTCTGTCTCTCTCTCTCTCTCTGTCCCTGTCTGTCTCTCTCTCTCTCTCTCTCTGTCCCTGTCTGTCTCTCTCTCTCTCTCTCTGTCCTGTCTGTCTCTCTCTCTCTCTGTCCCTGTCTGTCTCTCTCTCTCTGTCCCTGTCTGTCTCTCTCTCTCTGTCCCTGTCTGTCTCTCTCTCTCTGAGTGTCTCTCTCCCCTCTCTCCCCCTCTCTCTCTCTCTCTCTTGTGACATGTATGAAGTTCTAGAGACAAAGTGCTGCATGGGATTCGTGATAGTTTCCTAAATCATATGTTGCTTCTTCCTCACTTGCAACTGCTTATAACATTGACCTGTTCCTCACTGCAGTGCTTGGTACTCGGTTTATATAACCACTCCGTCTGCTTTCTCAAAACTGCCCTTTTCCATTTAAAACTTATCGTAATTTAAACCTCATTCCATCAAAATTCCATAATGTTCTAACCACCCTTCTGATACCAGCTTTCTCAAGACTTCCCTTCGTTTTAGGATACAAAAACTTGCTTTTTGAAAGTCATGTAAATGAAAACCTGGAAACTTTTGTTGTTCCAATCACCAACTTTGACAATTTTACCAAATTCATTATTTTCGAAATACACTTAACCCTTTCGTTGCCATATTTCTGTTGAGATGCTCTGTGTTTCATTCAATTAATTTTAAATGCAACAAAGAATTTAGTAAAATAACTTGGTTATCATTAAGCTAGTGTTAGGAACATAAATTGTGACTAAGGTTTGGTGGAAGATTTTAATTCAAAACTTATGAAAACAAGAGCCAGAGGTGGTTTCAACCAGGTTGGTATCAAAAGGGTTAAGAATTGTTTCTCTATTATATATTTTAACCCTTTTGTTACCATATTTCTGTTGAGATGCTCTGTGTTTCTTTCAATTAATTTTAAATGCAACAAGAATTTAGTAAAATAACTTGGTTATCATTAAGCTAGTGTTAGGAACATAAATTGTGACTAAGGTTTGGTGGAAGATTTTAATTCAAAACTTATGAAAAGAAGACATTTGTACTACGGACACTGAGGTGGTTTTGGCCGGGTTGGTATCAAAAGGGTTAGATGAATGTAGCATATTTCAATAGAAGTATGGTAACAAAAAGGTTAGTTACGGTTTCAGATTTTGGCCCAAGGCCAGCAGTTTTAGGGGGAGGTTTTAGTTGATTACATCATCCCTCTGTCCCCAAGTGTACAACTGGTACTTAATGATCTCGTGATCATATGATTGACTGGAATTCAATATCCACAAAAACAAATTGTTGTAGGAGATAGTGATGCAGATAAAACAGTAAATATTATAGTAAAAAGCCCTTTTTTTTTTACAAAGGTAGGTTTTAAAGAATAGATAAATAGCATCTGTTAACTTTTTTTTTCTTTCATCATTTGTGACGAAGGTGGCAAGCTGGCAGAAATGTAGCACGATGGGCGAAATGCTTAACGGTATTCCGTCTGCTGCTACGTTCAGAGTTCAAATTCCGCCGAGGTTGACTTTGCCTTTCATCCTTTCGGGGTCGATTAATTAAGTACCAGTTACGCACTGGGGTCGATATAATCGACTTAATCCCATTGTCTATCCTTGTTTGTCCTTTTTGTGTTTAGCCCCTTTTGGGTAGTAAAATAGAAATGATGATAATGTTTCTAATTTAGGCATAAACCCAATAATGCTTTTTTTTTTTTAGAGTTCATTATATTATTCCCAGTGCTTGTTATTGACCACAGAAGAAAAAAAAAAAGCATAGTTGACTTCTGTTGGATTTGAACTCATAACCTAAAGAGGTGAAGCAAATGCTGTAAAGGAGTTTCCCTGGTGTTCTCACCCTTGTAATTAAAATCCATTTTCATAGTCATATTTTATGAGTCAGGGTTTAAAAATATACAAATGTATAAATATTATTTGGTAACTGAACGGGGAAGGAAGATAAAAACCCAAATCTCAGAAGGGTGTGTGCTGAATTCTTGCAATGTCTTCGTGTAGGAGGCTACGGTGTCTTCATTTCAGCCTCTTGAGATAAGCACTCCCATGTATCCATGGCAACATAAATGTGGAAGTTAGAGGAAAATGTGTTTTGTTCATTTGAAGGCAAAATAGTTTTACTGTCTTGGTTTTTAGGATTGGGTTGAGTTCCACTGCATGGCACCTTGGGCTCCAGACTGGCCAAAAGCTTTGAATGGAATTCAGTACACAGAAGCCTGTTGTAATGTGTGTGTGTGTGTGTGTGTGTGTGTGCAGGTTTGTGTAGGTTTTCAGTCTCCTTGTCTTCATACAGCTGTGTGATAGTTGTAAATGAGTGTCACTGTTATACAAGCAGTGTCGTTCATTTTGCAATATCTTGCAAAGACATGGCTGCGAGTAAAAACAAGGTGGCAAACTGGCAGAAACGTTAGCACCCCGGGCGAAATGCTTAGCGGTATTTCGTCTGCCGCTACGTTCTGAGTTCAAATTCTGCCGAGGTTGACTTTGCCTTTCATCCTTTTGGGGTCGATAAATTAAGTACCAGTTACGCACTGGGGTCGGTATAATCGACTTAATCTGTTTGTCTGTCCTTGTTTGTCCCCTCTGTGTTTAGCCCCTTGTGGGTAATAAAGAAATAGGTATTTTGTCTTTGTTCTAAGTTCAAATTCCCCCGAGGTTGACTTTGCTTTTCATCCTTTCGGAGTTGATAAAGTACCAGTTGCATACTGGGGTTGATCTAATCGACTGGCCCCCTCCCCCAAAATTTCAGGCCTTGTTCCTAGAGTAGAAAAGAATATCCTCTTAAGGCGGTGAGCTGGCAGATACATTAGCATGCCGGGCGAAATGCGTAGCCGTATTTCGTCTGCCGTTACGTTCTGAGTCCAAATTCCCCTGAGGTCGACTTTGCCTTTCATCCTTCGGGGTCGATAAATTAAGTTCCAGTTGCATACTGGGGTGAACCTAGTTGACTGGCCCCCGCCCCAAAATTTCTGGCCTTGTGTCTAGAGAAGAAAAGAATATCTTGTAAAAACATGCCTGGTTGTGTGGGAATTGGCATGGCTGTGTGGCGAGGTGTTTGCTCCCCAACTTTATGGTTCTGGGTTCACTCCCACTGTGGGATAACTTGGAAAAGTGTCTTTTACTGTTGCCTTGGGCCAACGAAAGCCTTGTGATTGGATTTGGTAGAAGGAAACTGAAAGCAAGACACATGCACACATTTGTTTGTCCCACCCCATCACTGGTGTTGGTGTTGGTCCTTATGTGCTGACTTCAAATTTTGCTAAGGTTGACTTAGTGTTTCGCCCTTTTGGGGTCGATCAAGTAAGACCAATTGAGCACTGGGGGTTAGTGTAATCGACTTACCCTCTCCTCCGAAATTGCTGGCCTTGTGTTACAATTTGAAATCATTAAGATTATAATAATAAACTCCCCTGCCATCTATCTTATTCCTGTTGCCTTTAATATTTCCATCACTGGCTCTTTGTCAGAAATGTGTTACAAATGAATCCATTGTTTAATTCCTATCCAGGGCCTTCCTTTTAATGAGTCTGTATCTTTACTATGTAAACTTGTTCAGCCCCAGGTCAACCATATCACGCAGACTGATCAAAGGAATTCCACCTGTAATTATCCCATAATTTACCTTTTATGCAGAAAACCAGGGTCATATTTGCCTGACATAAGGTAAATCTAGGTTTTCCTTGACCCTTTTGTTACCATATTTCTGTTGAGATGCTCTGTGTTTCTTTCAATTAATTTTAAATATAACAAAGAATTTAGTAAAATAACTTGGTTATCATTAAGCTAGTGTTAGGAACATAAATTGTGACTAAGGTTTGGTGGAAGATTTTAATGCAAAATTTATGAAAACAAGACATTTGTACAACAGAGCCAGAGGTGGTTTCAGGCAGGATGGTATCAAAAGGGTTAAGAATTGTTTCTCTATTATATATTTTAACCCTTTTGTTACCATATTTCTGTTGAGATGCTCTGTTTCTTTCAATTACTTTAAATATAACAAAGAATTTAGTAAAATAACTTGGTTATCATTAAGCTAGTGTAGGAACATAAATTGCGACTAAGGTTTGGTGAGAAGATTTTAATTCAGAACCTTTGAAAACAAGACATTTGTACTACAGAACCAGAGGCAGTTTCAGGCAGGTTGGTATCGAAAGGGTTAAGAATTGTTTTCTTATATATTTTAACCCTTTTGTTACCATATTTCTGTTGAGATGCTGAGTTTGTTTCAATTACTTTAAATATAACAAAGAATTTAGTAAAATAACTTGGTTATCATTAAGCTAGTGTTAGGAACATAAATTGCGACTAAGGTTTGGTGGAAGATTTTAATTCAGAACCTTTGAAAACAAGACATTTGTACTACAGAACCAGAGGCAGTTTCAGGCAGGTTGGTATCGAAAGGGTTAAGAATTGTTTCTCTATTATATATTTTAACCCTTTTGTTACCATATTTCTGTTGAGATGCTGAGTTTGTTTCAATTATTTTAAATATAACAAAGAATTTAGTAAAATAACTTGGTTATCATTAAGCTAGTGTTAGGAACATAAATTGTGACTAAGGTTTGGTGGAAGATTTTAATTCAAAACTTATGAAAACAAGACATTTGTATTCAGACCTGGTTTTAGCTAAGTAACGAAAGTGTTAAACAGTGCCATCAACTTTGGTTGCTATTTCTAGCAGGGCAAGCAGCTACGTAGTTTATTCATATAAAGCTGTTAGTCACAAGTGAAGGGTGTGTTCAAAACCTGGAATGTGAGCAAGGATTCTTTTCTGGAAGATTAATCATCGCTTTAAGGTCACAACCCACCAATTTGACCTTTTTTTTCGTTTTAGATTTTCAGTTGAGTGATTATTAGCTGCTGTAATTTTAGTCGTAGGAAGAAAGGAAGGATGGTCAGTTGTGTCTCCATCTAATTATGTGGTAGACTGCATTCCAACAGATAGGATATGGACACCCACTCATCCAGTTTTTCTGTTCACCGTTTCTTTAAGAGTTGTTGGGGTAGAGTTTCCATGTAGGATTCCCAAACGGGACCAACTGAGGCTATGGATATTATCCAGGATCTTCGGACCTTGGGTCTTTCTTAGGAATCGACAAGGGACCAGGAGATGTGGCAATTTGCTGTATTTGATTTTGATAAGAGGTGTCAGAGCACCATCCAAGTGTGATCGCTGCCAGAGCCGCTATCTAGCCTCTGTGCTGGTGGCACATAAGACACCATTCGAGCGTGATTGTTACCAGCGTCGCCTTACTGGCACCTGTGTCGGTGGCATGTGTAAAAAGATTTGAGCGAGGTCATTGCCAGTACTGCCTGACTGGCCCTCGTGCAGGTGGCACGTAAAAGCACCCACTACACTCTCGGAGTGGTTGGCATTAGGAAGGTCATCCAGCTGTAGAAAGTCTGCCAGATCAAGATTGAAGTCTGGTGCAGCCACCTGGTTCGCCAGCCTCCAGTGAAATCGTTCAACCCATGCTAGCATGGAAAGCGGAAGTTAAATGATGATGATGTGTCAAGATGAGCGAAATCGCTGTCTTCTACACATACAGGACTGGCCTTTCAGGTGCCAGTGCCACATATAAAGTACCCAGCACACACGAAGTGGTTGGCATTAGGAAAGGCATCCAGCCGTAGAAACCATGCAGCAACAGACATTTGGAGTCTGGATAGCTCCCAGCTGGCCAGCTCCATGCCAAACCGTCCAACCCATGCCAGCATGGAAAGTAGATGTTAAACGATGATGTTGATGATCTCATTCTTTATCTACCTCTGGGTCTTCCATTTGGCTTGGTTGAAGAATTCCATCTTGCAGGGTTTATTCATTGTGGCATTCTAATCACATGACCCGTAGTATCAGAACCGTAACCTCTCAAGTTGGAGAAGTCGTGACTTGACCTGGAGAGATTCCTTGATCTCCGTGCTATTCACCCTGTTAACCCTTTCGTTACTGTATTTCTGTTGAGGTTCTGTGTTTCTTTGAATTAATTTTAAATATAACAAAGAATTTAGTAAAATAACTTGGTTATCATTAAGCTAGTGTTGGGAACATAAATTGTGACTAAGGTTTGGTGGAAGATTTTAATTCAGAACTTATGAAAACAAGACATTTGTACTACAGAGCCAGAGGCTGTTTCAGCCAGGTTGGTATCAAAAGGGTAAAGAATTGTTTCTCTATTATATATTTTAACCCTTTTGTTACCATATTTATTTTGAGATGCTCTGTGTTTCTTTCAATTAATTTAAAATATAACAAAAAGAATTTAGTAAAATAACTTGGTTATCATTAAGCTAGTATTAGGAACATAAATTGTGACTAAGGTTTGGTGGAAGATTTTAATTCAAAACTTAGGAAAACAAGACATTTTGCACTACAGAGCCAGAGGCTGTTTCAGCCAGGTTTGGTAACGAAAGTGTTTAATAACTTTACTCCAGAAACTCTTTGGAGAAATGCCATTTGTTGGTGCTACTTCATATTTTTATAAGTATCTTAGGACAAAAAAAGAAACCCTGATATAGGACTGAAACCATATCTCTCCATGCAAAGTAGCACTACTACCTGGAGCAATTCCCCAATCTCAGTGCTATGGACCCTATCAAGTAACGCTACTCCAGAGATTGTTTAGATGAACCCTATTTGTTGATAAAATACATTTTTGTAAGAATGCTAACTGCCATAGTCTGTTAGTAAACCTGCCAGTGATGCCACACACATCTGGTCCCACTCCATACTGTTTGATTACAAGGAAATGTAATTTTCTTGCATTTTTACCATATTTCATAAGATTTAACCCTTTCGTTACCAACCCGGCTGAAACCGGCTCTGAGTACAAATGTCTTGTTTTCATAAGTTCTGAATTAAAATCTTCCACCAAACCTTAGTCACAATTTATGTTCCTAACACTAGCTGAATGATAACCAAGTTATTTTACTAAATTCTTTGTTATATTTAAAATAAATTGAAAGAAACTCAGAGCATCTCAACAGAAATATGGTAACGAAAGGGTTAACCTCTGAGTGTTCAGATTCCTCTGTCAAATGTAATCCTTGTTTATTCACGTTGCTTTGAATTAATTACTCGTTATCTTGCAGCTTTGAAATTTTGATGATGTGATTGTTATATTTTTAGGATATAATAGTGTAAGGTAGGTGTGAAAGGCCAGATCTGGCTTGGTGTGGCCAGTTTAAATGCTAAAGGATTAATATTTCGCACCTGTGTGATTTAATCCTTCGACATTCAAACCAGCCGTATCAGGTCTGAATATTCTGTTTTGTTTAAACCAGCCTTCTGCTCCTACCCTGCTGCGATATCCTTCTAGAAATAAGCAATCACCAAGAAAATCTCAAAGCTGAGATATGAATGATTACTCGGAAGCAATGTAGATAAATGATTACATTTGACGGAATAATATGATTGCTATGAATAATAAGGCGGCGAGCTGGCAGAATCGTTAGCACGCTGGGCGAAGTGCTTAGCGGTATTTCGTCTGCTGCTACGTTCTGAGTTCAAATTCCACCGAGGTCGACTTTGCCTTTCATCCTTTTCGGGGTCAATTAAATAAGTACCAGTTACGCACTGGAGTCGACATATTCAGTTCAAATTCTGCCGAGGTCGACTTTGCCTTTCATGCTTTCAGGGCTGATAAATTAAGTACCAGTTATTCACTGGGGTCGATATAATCGACTTAATCCGTTTGTCTTTCCTTGTTTGTCCACTGTGTTTAGCCCCTTGTGGGTAATAAAGAAATAGGTATTTCGTCTGCCGTTAAGTTCTGAGTTCAAATTCCACCAAGGTCGACTTTGCCTTTCATCCTTTTTTAGTACCGGTTATGCCACTGCCAGCCTCACCTGGCACCTGTGCCAGTGGCACATAAAAAGCACCCACTACACTCAGTGTGGTTGGCATTGGGAAGGGCATCCAGCTGTAGAAACACTGCCAGATCAGATGGAGCCTGGTGCAGCCTCCTGGCTTTCCAGACCCCGGTTGAAGCGTCCAACCCATGCTAGCACGGAAAACGGACATTAAACGATGATGATGATACACACACATTCATAATAGGCTTCCCCACAGTTTCTGTTCATCAAATCCACTCCCAAGGCCATCGTAAAAGACACCTGCCAAAGGTGCCATGCAGTGGGTCAGGGAAACCACGTGGTTGAAAAGAGAGTATCTCAGCCATGTGGCCACTACCCGGTCAGGTATGAAGATGGTCTCTCCCTAACACTAAAACCAGACCAAAGTTGTGATGTCGGTCTCTGTCAACAAATAATAGTTTAAATGGAAGAAGCGATTTCGTCGTGAGGAAGAAAATTGATTTCTAAAAAAAATACATTTTTTTCTCCTGGCTGTAGATAGATGAAATGTTTACTAATTAGTTAAGCTTTAAAAATAGAAAGTGGTAATGATAGACCTAATTAACAATGGATTAATTAGTCAGTTGAGTTAGTGTTCATCTTTCATGTTGTCTTGTGTTAATTAGAAATAGTGGCGACAAAAACAATGTTTCACATATTTTCGTTTATACAAGTCTGGGGGGGGGGGCAACTATGTTCCCATGTTATTCTGACCTCATCAGCATTGTACAAATTTCATACTCGCTGGATTAGGTTTGCATAGAATGTTTGAGAATAAGTTACTCTGCTATACCATCTACAAGAGTTTAGTTGAGTGTTAACAAATATTATTATCAATATCCATTATGTGTTTGTCTATTAGAAGTGAAAAAGAAAAGAAAAAATGCAATTGAGAAGGTTGAGGGGTGGGTGTACAAGGCCTGAAATTTTGAGGGAGGAGGTCAGCTGATTATATTCATCTTGAAAGGAGCAAAGCTAAAGTTGACCTCAGCGGGATTTGAATTTGGAATGTAGACGGGCGAAATGCTCATAAGCATTTTGGCCAGCATTCTAATGATTCTGCCAGCTTGCTGCCATAATAATAATAATAATAATAATAATAAAAAATTCAGGTGAGCTGGCAGAAATGTTAGCACGCTGGGCGAAATGCTTTGCTGTAATTTGTCTGCTGTTATGTTCTGAGTTCAAATTCTACCGAGGTCAACTTTGCCTTTGATTCTTTCGGGGTCGATAAATTAAGTACTAGTTACGCACTGGGGTCGATATAATCGACTTAATCTGTTTGTCTGTCTTTGTTTGTCCCCTCTGTGTTTAGCCCCTTGTGGGTAGTAAAGAAATAGGTATTTCGTCTGCCGCTACATTTCTAAGTTCAAATTCTACTGCGGTCAACTTTGCCTTTCATCCTACAGACTGGGGCCAATGTAATCGACTTAATCCCTTTGTCTATCCTTGTTTGTCCCCTCTGTGTTTAGCCCCTTGTGGGCAATAGAGAAATAAATACTTTCAGGTTTTGGCACAAAGCCAGTAATTTTGGGGGTGGGAGAACTGATTATATTAACCCCAGTTGTTGACTGGTATGAAAGGCAAAGTTAATCTTGGCATGATTTGAACTAAGTGCCAGAAGATATACCACTAAGCACTTGGCCTAACATGCAAATGAATCCATCCCCTTCTACCCCCCACACGTACACCCAAGACCTAAAAATTATTGATGAGTCTACAAGTTGTTTTTTTTCACTTTTACCTTTTCATTGTTTAATCTGGATTATTTGAAATTTGAGGATTACTTAAGAGAGAGACAAGATAATCCTATTCTTAGCTGGATTAATTACACATGTAAATTGAAAATAGATTTTTGTGCAATTGGGGTTTATTGTTGGTCCATTTTTTTGTTTGTTTTTTTATCCGACATTTGAGGACCAATTAAAACTGGTGGCAGTCGTTAGTCATACTAAAAGAAATGTATTTGTTTAATCCTAAATTCTCTGATCTCAAATCAGACGTTCCAGCTGTGATCCTCCCTCCTCTTTTCCTTTTTTTTTTTTTTCTTTCTTCCCCCTAGACATGATACCTAGGGCTGTGCACCTATTTAGCTATGCCAATTGATGTGGCTGTGTGCTTAAGTTTGCTTCCCAACCACGTGGTTTCAGGTTCAAGTCCCTCCTGCATGGCATCTTGGGCAAGTCTCTTCTACATTAATCCTGGGCTAACCAAAATTCTTCAGTCGGTTACATGGAAACTGAAACGAGCCTAGTGTGTGTGTGTGTGTGTGTGTACACACACACACACACACACACACATTTGCGTAGGAGTGGCTGTGTGGTAAGTAGCTTGTTTACGAACCACAGTTCCGGGTTCAGTCCCACTGCGTGGCACCATCGGCAAGTGTCTTCTACTATAACTTCGGGCCGACCAAAGCCTTGTGAGTGAATTTAGTTGACGGAAACTGAAAGAAGCCCATCGTATATATGTGTATGAATGTGTGTATGTATATATATATATATATGTGTGTGTATATGTTTGTGTGTCTGTGTTTGTCCCGCCCAACATCGCTTGACATCCGATGCTGGTGTGTTTGCGTCCCCGTAACTTAGCGGTTCGGCAAAAGAGACCGATTGAATAAGTACTAGGCTTGCAAAGAATAAGTCCTGGGGTCGATTTGTTCGACTGAAGGCGGTACTCCAGCATGGCCACAGTCAAATGACTGAAACGAGTAAAAGAGTATATCTGTGTGTGTGTTTGCTCCCTCTCCCCATTGTTTGATAACTGGTGTTGGTTTGTTAGTATCCCTCTATCTTAAGTTTGGCAAAAAAGACCCATAGAGCAAGTTCTGGGATTGATTTATTCCTTTAAAACCAGTGGTTTCCAACCTTTTTTTTTTATTTGACCCCTTTTACTTCTATTTCACTCAGGCTGGACCCTCAGTCATTTGATTTTTTTTAAAAAATAACATAAGACCATTTTTATAATTAAATATTAGAAATTGTATAAAAAAATTAAAATATTTTGTCTTGTAGCAATTATAAGCAATTAATTAGATAAATTTTAACAATCTTATGGGTCCTGGTTGAGAACCACTGATCACAACCCTTCAAGATAGTGCCCCAGCATGGCCATAGTCCAGTGGCTAAAGCAAATATAAAAAGTGTATGTGTTTGTTTTGTCTTGATGTTGTGATTAGTTGTCCATCCAACCTGTGGAAAGTGGACGTTAAATTAGGATGTAAAAATATAAACTATACCTATATCTTTACTACCCACAAGGGGCTAAACACAGAGGACAAACAGGGACAGACAAACGGATTAAGCCGATTTTTATCGACCTCAGTGCATAACTGGTACTTATTTAATCGACCCTGAAAGGATGAAAGGCAAAGTCGACCTCGGCGGAATTTAAACTCAGAAGCGGCAGATGAAATACCTCTACGCCAGGGTTTTCAACCAGGGTTCCGCCAGTACAGTCCAGGGGTTCCGCAAGAAGTTACAAAACTGCTAAAATCGGCAGTAATTTTTAATTCTCCTGTGCAGATACGTGTGCATGAGACTATTAAATTATTGCACAGGGGTTCCTCAAGCTAGTGGAATGTTTCCTTGGGGTTCTGCTCCAGCAAAAAGTTTGAAAAGCACTGCTCTAAGCATTTCGCCCGGTGGGCTAACGATTCTGCCAAGCTCGCCTGCTTCAACAAACTATATCTGATCCGTTGAAACCTGGATGTGTAGATGTTAAATGATGAGGATGGTGATGATGATCCAAATAATTTTTCATAACTTGTGTGGGAAGGAACTGTGTGTGTGAATCTATACAGAAATAGCAATTAGAACCTCATGTGATCTCGTGAGTAAAACACGTGCAAACAATAAGAATTTATGACTATATTGGAAAAAATTGACCCTAAAAAGTGTTGTTTTTAAATTCCATTCCTCTCACCACTACCACTTGTCTATTCATTTGTCTTGTATAAATAATCTTCATCTTTTAATTAAAATTCACAGCATTCACTTCTTCATCATATTTGAAATTCTTGTGCAAAAAAAAAATTGATGTTTTTACTAATTTATATAAACTATAATTTTGTCATTTAATCAAAGCAAAGTAATTAACGTACGTTTTTTTTTTTTTTTAAATTTTGTATTTTTGCAGGCGTTGAGTGCAAAATATGACGGGGCGTGTCGTAATTATAACAGGAGCCAACTCCGGCATTGGATTTGAGGCAGCTCGTTTGCTGTGCGAAGGTGGTAACGATGTGATCCTTGCCTGTAGGAACGAGGACAAAGGGAAAGCCGCTGTGGAGAAAATTCTCAGCAAGAATCCAAATGCTTTGGCAACTTTCATGCAGGTAACATTTGTTGTAGTTGTCGTTGCTGGTGGTGTAGTTGTTAGTTACTCTTTTACTTGTTTCGGTCATTTGACTGCGGCCATGCTGGAGCACCGCCTTTTTTTTAATCGAGCAAATCGACCCCCGGGACTTATTCTTTTTGTAAGCCCAGTACTTATTCTATCGGTCTCCTTTTGCCGAACCGCTAAGTAATGGGGACGTAAACACACCAGCATCGGTTGTCAAGCAATCTAGGGGGACAAACACACACACACACATATATGCTCTTTACTCTTTTCAGTCATTTGACTGCGGCCAGGCTGGAGCACCGCCTTTTAATCGAACAACTCGACCACAGGACTTATTCTTTTTGTAAGCCCAGTACTTATTCTATCGGTCTCCTTTTGCCGAACCACTAAGTAACGGGGGACGTAAACACACCAGTATCGGTTGTCAAGCAATGCTAGGGGGACAAAAACACACACACACATATATACATACATATACATATATACAACGGGCTTCTTTCAGTTTCTGTCTACCAAATCCACTCACAAGGCTTTGGTCGGCCCGAGGCTATGGTAGAAGACACTTGCCCAAGGTGCCACACAGTGGGACTGAACCCGGAACCGTGTGGTTGGTAAGCAAGCTACTTACCACACAGCCTCTCCTACGCCTATTAGTTAATTTTTTGGCTCAAAAAGCAAAAAGCAAGGCCATGTAAGGAGGCATGGAGTTATGTACAGGGAGGGTGTTCATGTAAAGAGTTCAGGCCACTTGAGGTCAAGGGAGACTTTGAACCGAGCGGTCGTTGGCATCTTCACCATCTCGTCCAGCAGCTTATTCCACGGATCCGCAACCCGGACGGAGAAAGCTCCTCTCTTTCGATTGAGATGAAATCGTTGCAGATTGAGCTTTTCGGAGTGACCCCGCAGCCGACGCTCTGGAGCAGGAGTGAAGAACAGCTCTTTCGAGAGGTTACACTTTCCGCTTATGATGTTGTGAGCAATGTCCAGAGTGATGAGGACCATCTGGCCATTTAACTGTACTAGTCCCAAATATTTTTACCTGTTTTACATTTAAAATGTTAAGATCTAACCTCTTACACATACCCTACAATGTCAATCTAAAGATGTAGAATTGGTACTTGGACAGTTGGCTGACAGACAACATACAGACGAGACAGTTGTGTGGTATGGTGCAGGGTCCTGTTGCCAGATATAGGGTCTTCCAGCAGCCAACCTCTTGACCCAGGGCAACACAACCTTCTCCAGGTACTTGATGTAGGCCTCCGTGTTGAGTCTGAGGCTGCGTGGGAATTGTCTGCACACGATACAATCATAGCAAAATCTGAAAACTACAAGATAATGTAATTAATTAAAAGTAAATACAAGTATTACATTTGACAAAATCTGAATTTTAAGAGGTTAACCCTTTTGTTACCATATTTCTGTTGAGATGCTCTGTGTTTCTTTCAATTACTTTAAATATAACAAATAATTTAGTAAAATAACTTAGTTATTATTAAGCTAGTGTTAGGAACATAAATTGTGACTAAGGTTTGGTGGAAGATTTTAATTCAGAACTTTTGAAAACAAGACATTTGTACTCAGAGCCAGATTCAGTCAGATTGGTAACAAAAGGGTTAAACTAGTCATAGGTTGAAATATTTCTACCTGTTCTATGTTCAAACTGGCCAAGTCCAGCCTCTCACACCTACCCTACAATGTCATTCTGAAAATAAACCATCATAGTGAAATCTCAAAGCTGCCAGCTAATGCATGATTAATTCAAAACGGTGTGCCGGTGGCACGTAAAAAGCACCCACTACACTCTGAGTGGTTGGCGTTAGAAAGGGCATCAATCTGTAGAAACTCTGCCAGATCAAGATTGGAGCCTGGTGCAGCCATCTGGTTTGCCAGCCCTCAGTCAAAAATCGTCCAACCCATGCTAGCATGGAAAGCAGACGTTAAACGTTGATGATGTGGATAATAAACATCACAATTGACAGAAATCTGAATGCTAATTGGTTAATCAAAGTAGAAACGATGAGGACCCTCGGTCCTCCATGAGGTTGACTGATGACCTGTGCACCACCAGGCTCACTCTCTTGTCTGTGACCATTGTCAATCCAATGGCAATACTGAGTCGAGGACTGGGAATGGAGATGGATGCAGAGGGGGACCCGTGGTATCTTACTTGCTCACCATACTCTTTGCATTCTGTCTGCTGAAGTTGTTTGATGATTGGAGATCTTGTCGTCTTGTCTTGAGACAGCATCCACCTGGAGTGGGTTGAGCTGGCTTCATTCATCCTCAATGCTGCATCTCTCACAAACTCCAACCAGGCCTGGTGATTTGAGGCTAACGACCGTGTGATCTCCAACCACTCCTTATTCCAGCGGCGAACGCCGTAGATATGGGGGCCTAGGTTGGGTTCCAGATCAGCCCTGTCATCAGCCAGGTATTTCATTGTCCACCACGTCGCTTTCGCCAACCCTGAAGGGGAGCTGGGGCAATTGCTTCGTAGATGAATTCTCCAGGTTGACGACGGAGGGCATGACCCAGCCAACGCAGACGTCTCGTGAGGATGACTTGTCGGAGGAAGGTGATTCTGCACTGGTGTCGCACCGAATTGTTGGAGACAAAGTGATGCCATCGGACACGAAGGATGCGGCGTAGACAGAGGTGATCGAAGGATTCTCGTCGCTTAATATCTTCCACCCTTGGAGATGGATGCAGCAGATCACTAAAATGTCTAGCTGGTCTCACCTAACTCTCTGCACTCTACGATGCATTGCTGCAGTTGCTCTCCTCTCTGCTTAGGTTTCGTCCGCAGAGTCCCCTGGATCTGGTCTTCTTCACATGCAGAGGTCGGCAATCCCAGATATACCAATTAACCCAAAGCTGGGATCCTGACAGATGCTACTTCTTTGGGTCAGTCTGATGTAAGAAAAGGACGTCTGCAACACTTAAGTAATGAAGGGGATAATAAAAAAAGGATCTTAGACTCTGATCCAACAAATGATTCAAAAGTATTCCAGCCAGCCTGCTAAATATAGTAGCTAAATCTCCGTCAAATTACATTGTACTGTCTGAAAGAAAAATGACTCCGACCCCAAAAGGGGATGGTGATACCCTTTTCGATCAGGGATCTTATAGCCAAGCTGACAGGATGTACCCCTTCGTTAGCAGACACTGCATTGATCTAATAGAGGCTTGGCGCCAACACTTAAGGGGAGATAAATCCATGAAATGACAGATGAGTTAGCTCCCATCTCCTTGCTACTACACTTCTACCCAGGGTAGACTGCGCTACTTAGCTAAATATGTTGCAACACCATGAAGCGATCCAGTCTCCTGGGGTATTGCATTATATTTTACTAACATAGAGGTGCAGGCGTGGCTGTTTGGTTAAGAAGTTTGCTTCTTAACCATGTGGCTCCGTGTTCAGTCCCACTACGTTGCACCATGCGCAAGTGTCTTTCGTTTTAGCTCTGGGCTAACCAAATCCAAGTGAATTTGGTAGACGGAAAAAGAAAACAAGTCCATCGTGTGTCTGTGTATATAATAGATGTGTTTGGGTGTCCCTTGTTTAGCATTGCTTAATAGTTGTAAATGAATGTGACCATTGTACTGATAGTTTTGTTTCCAATTTTCCATCAAAATGTGTCCAGCCATTGTGAGAAATATTATCTTGGAGAAATATTACCTTGCTTGGAAATAAGGATTTCTGATAGGAAGGGCTTCTGGTTGGAGAATATCTGCTTCATCTAATTCCATCTGATCTCTGCAAAGAAAAGCAATGGTTATTATCTCTCGTATTGCTCAAAAGAATGCAAGTCTGACATATGTAAACCTGTAATGGAGCGTAAAACGTGTTCAGGACTTAGAATTCATATGCCTTGTCATCAAATTGATTAAAATCTTTTTTGTACATATGAAAATTGTTAATTGACATAGGTATAGCCGTGCGAGAAGCTTGCACCCGTCCACATGGATTCAGGTTCAGTCCCACTGTGTGGCACCATGGGCAGGTGTCTTCTACTGTAGCCCTAGGCCAGCCAAAGCCTTCTGACTGGATTCGATAAACAGAAACTGAAAGAAGCTTATCGTGTGTGTGTGTGTATATATATATATATATATATATATATATATACATATATATATATATATATATATATATATATATATACTCTCTTTTTTACTTGTTTCAGTCATTTTGACTGCGGCCATGCTGGAGCACCGCCTTTAATCAAGCAGCTTGACCCCCGGGACATATTCTATCTGTCTCTTTTGCCGAACTGCTAAGTGACGGGGACGTAAACACACCAGCATCGGTTGTCAAGCAATGCTAGGGGAACAAACACACACAAACAAACACACGCATATATATATACATATATATGAGAGGCTTCTTTCAGTTTCCGTCTACCAAATCCACTCACAAGGCTTTGGTCAGGCCTGAGGCTATAGTAGAAGACACTTGCCCAAGGTGCCACGCAGTGGGACTGAACCCGGAACCATGTGGTTGGTAAACAAGCTACTTACCATGCAGCCATTCCTGTGTATATGTTTGTCTCCTCCCTCTAACTTAGCAGTTCAGCCAAAGGGACTGAAAAAGGTACCAGGCTTTAAAAAAATTAAGTGCTGAGATCGATGCATTTCAATAAAAATTCTTCAAGGCGATGCTTCAGCATGGCCACAGTCTGACTGAAAGAAGTAAAAGGAAAACAAATGGAACTATATTTTGGTATGAATTTTTATCAGTGGAATGGTGTTTGCCATTCTTTGTATCTCGTCACTTTGCAGTTCAAACGAGTCATTTGTCCGAACGATGCCTTCCTCTTATTACTTCGAGTTCACTTACACCGGTTTCTTTCCTCATTACTAATCACTCGTATGTCGTTGTTGAAGGGAGACCCATCACATATGGCTGTATTCTTTTACACAAGGACCTTTGCCTCACAAAGGGAATATCTTCTCTGCCTATTCTACCCCTGAAGCTCCATCGGCCTCTACTCTTCTCTTTGTTAATTTGCTACACCATACATCAATCCATGTGGAGGCGCAATGGCCCAGTGGTTAGGGCTGCGGTCTCGTGGTCGTAGGATCGTGGTTTCGATTCCCAGAGCGGGCGTTGCGAGTGTTTATTGAACGAAAACACCTAAAGCTCCACGAAGCTCCTGCAGTGGGTGGTGGTGAACCCTGCTGTACTCTTCTGAATCCTCTCCCTCCACTCGACCTCACCAATTACCCCCCTCTTGTCACTTCTTTGACTCCGCTTTAGCATTCTCTTGGAAACCTTTATCTTTCAGAATTCCCATTTCTGCTGTTTTTCCTGTCAACATTGATCTTCATCTGTTCAGACTCAACACCATCAACATCTGTCTCTCCAGTTTTGGAAGAGTCTGTAGTGGTGATGGGCACAGCTGCCTCTCTTTAATTTCTCCTTTAACAGTGTAAAAAAAAATATATATATATATATATAGATAGTACAATGTAAAAAGCACCCAAGTACACTGTGTAGAGTGGTTGGCATTAGGAAGGGCATCCAGCCATAGAAACCATGCCAGGGCAAATAATTGGTGCCTGGTGCAGCTCTTTGGCTTGCTGGATCTTGTGAAACTGTCCAGTCCATTCCAGTATGGAGAGTGGACGTTAAATGATGGTCAATTGGACAAAATGTGGTCCATGGCTAAAGTGGTTGGCATTAGGAAGGACACCCAGCTGTAGAAACCATACCAAAACGGACTCTGGAACCTGGTGCAGCTCCCAGCCTTGCCAGCTGCTGTCAAACCAACCCATGCCAGCATGGAAAAGGGATGTTGAATGATGATGATAAGAAACAATAGTAACAGCCAATCTAAGTTGTATTGATTTCAGATTGAACTTAATTATAAAATCTGTTCAGTAACTTTTGAAAGTTTTCAGCCTTTTTGTTACATTACTAACTGAAGCTGTCGGCTGTCTCTACCGTTTTTTCCCCTCCAGTTGGTCTCTGCTTTTCCCTGCATCTTTCTTTTGGATTTTGCAAGATGTTTCCTTGACGAAAGCCCTTGTTGATATTGAATTGTCATCTATGCTTCTGTAACCGCTTCTTTTCTAGGCAGGGGTGTTAACCCTATGCAGACCCATCTCCCACCTCTACGAGGTGTCAATCCATATTAATCTGTTCTATCCATTGACCTGTCCTGCACAGGAGGCCCTACCAGACCTTGTGCTCCCTTGGTGTAGTTCTCAGGGTTTATGAAGGCCCACAATCTACTACACCCACAAGGTGATGGACCCTGTGCTGGTTTTCTTATATAAAATAAAATGCACCCTTTTTAAAGCCTAGCCAGGCTCATGGCCTGGTTTCTATGGCGTGTGCATTCCCCAGCTGGACAGGACGCCAGTCCATCGCAGCGTTACTCATTTTTGCCAGCTGAGTGGACTGGAGCAACGTGAAATGGTTTTGCTCAAGAACACAACGCGTCGCCCGGTCCAGGAATCGAAACTACAATCTTACGATCATGATGCCGACACCCTAACCACTAAGCCACGCACCTCCACGGTTTTCTTATATGTTGTGGTTTAAATTTTTATTACATTATGTTAATTGCTTTTGTCTTCTCCTTCGTTATATTAATTAATTAATTGTCGTTGTCTTCTCCTTTCAGATGGATCTTGCTGACAAAGCTTCTATCCATAAATTCGTGGAAGATTTCCATAAAACAGAAAAGAAATTGCACGTCTTAATCAATAATGCTGGCTGCTTCCTGAACCCGAAAGAGACAAAGCGTCAGTTCACTAAGGACAACTTTGAATTAACAATGGGTACAAATCACTTAGGTAATTATCCCTTTTTCTTTTTAATTACTCGAAATAATTAGGGTGCTGAGCTGGCAGAATCGTTAGCATGCTGGACAAAATACTTAGCAACATGTCACCTGCCTTTACGTTCAGGGTTCAAATTCTGCTGAGGTGGACTTTGCCATTCATCCTTTTGAAGTAGACTTTGCTTTTCATCCCTTTTGGGTGTCGATAAAGTACCGGTCAAGTGCTTAATCTGTCCTTCAAAATTACTGACCTTGTTCCAAAATTTGAAACCAATAATTAACATAATTCTTAATTTATCAAGCCCCAAAAGAATGAAGATATTAAGTACCAGTTGCGCACTGGGGTCGATGTAATTGATCAGCCCCTTCTTCACACAAATTTCAGGTTTTGGGCCTTTAGCAGAAAGGACATATACAGAGTGATGCTGGAGCGTCCCTATTATTAGCAGCGATGTTAAAGTCGCAAGCTGGCAGAATCGTTAGAACAAAGACAAAATATCGGTAAGCATTTTGTCAGGGGTGCTGAGTTCAAATCTCACTGAGGTCGACTTTGCCTTTCATCGTCTCAGGGTCAATAAAATAAGTAACAGTTGAACACTGGGGTCAATGTTATAGTTTAGCCCCACCCGTAAATTTTAGGCCTTCTAGCTTGTTTATCAACCACATGGTTCCGGGTTCAGTCCCACTGCGTGGTACCTTGGACAAATGTCTTCTACTATATCCTCGGGCTGACCAAAGCCTTGAGTGGATTTGGTAGACGGAAACTGAAAGAAGCCTGTCGTATATGTGTGTGTGTGTGTGTGTGTTTGTGTTTGTCCCCCTAGCATTGTTTGACAACCGATGCTGGTGTGTTTATGTCCCCGTCACTTAGCAGTTCGGCAAAAGAGACCGATAGAATAAGTACTGGGCTTACAAAGAATAAGTCCTGGGGTCGAGTTGCTCGATTAAAGGCGGTGCCCCAGCATGGCCGCAGTCAAAATGACTGAAACAAGTAAAAAGAGAAAGATAGATTTCAAATAAACAGGTGTAAAAAAACCAAAGTCCTTTCTTAACGAATCTCGTTTTTGTTTTCTCTTGTTAATTAGTCTTGTTCTGCTTGTTCTCATCAAGCGAAATCACTAATTGTGTTTCTGTTGTATTTCAAAACAGGACCTTTCTTGTTAACCAATCTGTTATTGCCTGATCTGAAGAAAACTGGTGAAGAAAATGGGGATTCCAGAATCGTTACCGTAACAACTCATCTTCATGACAAATCTGTCACCAGACGACGACCAGGTGAGATATTTGATGTTTTGATCAAGGTGGTATGCCCAAGCATGGCCACAGTGTAATGACTGAAACCAGTAAAGAAAAAAAGATACCAGTTTATATGCATACCTACATTGTGTCTATATGTAATTGTGTGTGTGTGTGTGTGTGTGTGTGTGTGCTGATATTTGTATATGTTGTTGGTTCCTGAGGGATTGTTATTTCTCTTATTTGTCTGTGTGGTTGGCTGGGCATGGTTGGCTTGTCTCTGGCAGGGTTTGTCTCATTGATTGGGCTCAAGTGGTTTTATGTGTGTGTGTGTGTGTGTGTGGTTGGATGTGTGTGTGTATGCTTGTCTGGGTGTGTGTGTGTGTGTGTGGTTGGATGTGTGTGTGTATGCTTGTCTGGGTGTGTGTGTGTGTGTGGGTGTGTGGGTGTGTGTCTGGAGGTGTATGCTTGTCTGGGTGTGTTTAATAGTGTCTACCCCGTGAGTATTTGTGCCAGGTCTTGCCTGTCCAGTTGACCACTGTATGTCTGTGAGTGTAAGAGAGAGAGAGGGCTTGTATATTTGTGTGACACACAGACACTATATTATCCATTAATCTTGTTTCTTTTTCTCTGCCTTCAGTTGTTGAAAACTTGGATATTGACAATTTCTTCTTGGAGAAGGAGAATACTTACAACTCTCACCAAGCATACAAGAACTCTAAACTGGCTAACATAATGTTCACCTATGAACTTGCTAAGCAGCTGGAGAATACTGGTGTCACTGCAAATTGCCTTTGCCCAGGTAAGCCTTTCTTTTATTTTCAAAATTCAAACAAGGGCATTGGTCATCATCGTTTAGCGTTCGCTTTCCAAGCTGGCATGGGTTGGACGGTGCGAGTGGGGTCTGGGAAGCCAGAAGGCTGCACCAGGCTCCAGTCTGATCTGGCAGTGTTTCTACGGCTGGATGCCCTTCCTAACACCAACCACTCTGAGAGTGTAGTGGGTGCTTTTTATGTGCCACCGGCATGGAGGCCAGTCGGGGATTGTATTTCAAATAAAATATAGCAACAAAAAAAAGTTGATTTAAATAAAAACCTTTTATCAAGCCATGGAGTTCCTTTGCAGCAAGACACCTGGTCCTGCCCCTCTTGTACTTCAATGGGCATATAGGGGTTAAACTCTTGAGACAGTGGGGCAGGATATAGGTGCAGAAGTGGCTGTGTGGTAAGTAGCTTGTTTACCAACCACATGGTTCCGGGTTCAGTCCCACTGCGTGGCACCTTGGGCAAGTGTCTTCTAATATAACTTCGGGCCAATCAAAGCCTTGTGAGTGGATTTGGTAGATGGAAACTGAAAGAAGCCCGTCCCGCGCGCGTGTGTGTGGGTGTGCGCGCGTGCGCACACACACACACACACACACACACAGAAAGGTGGTGCTCCAGCATGGCCGCAGTCAAATGACTGAAACAAGTAAAAGAGTAAAAGAGAGAGTGCCCCAACCATTCCAGAAGATTTTTATGGGTGTCGTGGTGGTGGAGGTGGTGTGGTGGAGAAATTGAAGAACTGAGAATTGTCGTCTTTTGTCTGTTTCCAGGTTTTATTCCAACAACAGAATTAACTCGTAGCACCAGCAGCGCTCAGCGCTTCTACCGCAAGTTTGTTCTCCATGGACTTCTCCGTTTCACAAAGATGACCAGAACTGTGGAACAAGGTGCCAAAGCTCTTGTTGAAATGGCAACTGGAGAGAAATTAAAAAGTAAGCATTCCGGTTTTTTTCTTGTTTTTCTTTTTATATTCTTACTCCCAATTTTCTTATTTTAATGAATATTTTGTGTGTGGAATCGGTAGATGGAAACTGTATATATGTGCATTCAAAATGTGACCGCGTGTGTACTGTTGGCGAGATAGTGAAGATGCCGACGACCGCTTGGTTCAAAGTCTCTCTTGACCACAAATGGCCTGAACTCTTTGCATGAACACCCTCCCTGTACATAACTCCACGTCCCTCTACATGGCCTTCTTTATGCTTTTTGAGCCAAAAAATTAACTTAACTTAAATACCGGGGTTGATTCATTTGTCTACAAATTCTTCAAGGTAGTGCCCCAGCATGGCCACAGTCTAATGACTGAAGCAAGTAAAAGGTTGAAGGGTGGTGGGGTGGTTTGTATATGTCTGTAGTGTTTTGGAGTGGGGCAATGTCTTGTTTTTGTCGAGTCTTTGAAAATGTCCATTTGTTCCATTCCAGGTGTTAATGGTAAATACTACAAAGAACACCAAGAACTGAAGTCTTCTGAAGAATCCCAGAACGAGGAAATGCAGAAGAAAGTCTGGGATCTGAGCGCCAGGTATTGTCACTTGGAAGGTTTTGAAGCTTTGGACGCCCCAGTTCCTCCTCCACCAGAAGAACCAAAGGAGAAATCTAAGGAAAAATCCAAATCTGAAGAAGAGAAGAAGGAAGGCGGCGAGGAGAAGGCTGAGGAAGATAAGTCTGAGAAGACTGAAGAGAAGGCTAAAGGTTGGTATCTATTCAAGGGTGGTGGTCATGGGGGAATAGTTTCATGCTGTTCCTCCCTTCATGGTTCTCTAGATGTAATCTTTAGTGTTCCAGTTTTGGCACTTTTGGAGTTTTGATTCTCAGACTTGACCCATGCAAGCACAGAAAAAGGGGACAGGAAATGAGGAAATGATATCCCTAGGGGCAGGCGTGGGTGTGCGGTAAGAAGCTTGCTTCCCAACCACATGGTTGCTGGTTCAATCCTGCTGTGTGACACTTTAGGCAAGTGTCGCCTACTTAGCACCTGAGCTGATCAAAGCCTTTTGAATGGATTTGGTAGATGGAAACTGAAAGAAGCCTGTTATATATATATACAACACACACACACACACACACATATATACACACACACATATACATACACACTCATATATACATATATATATATATACATACACACACAAATATATATACATACACACTCATATATACATATATATATACATACACACACACACACACACACACACACACATATATATATGGCTTCTGTGCTGGTGGCACATACAAAGCACCATATGAGTGGTCGATGCCTGTGCCACCTGACTGGCTCCTGTGTCTGTGGCACATAAAACCCACCATTCGAGCATGGTCGATGTCAGTGCTGCCTGACTGGCTTCTGTGTCGGTGGCATGCAAAAACCATCCACTATACTCTCAGAGTGGTTGGTGTTAGGATAGGTGACATTGTAGGATAGGTGTGAGAGGCTGGATCTGGCTAGTTTGAC
The DNA here is from genome assembly GCF_006345805.1 of Octopus sinensis. Taxonomy (NCBI): domain Eukaryota; kingdom Metazoa; phylum Mollusca; class Cephalopoda; order Octopoda; family Octopodidae; genus Octopus; species Octopus sinensis. The sequence continues at coordinate 10,567,207 of NC_043024.1, forward strand.
CATAAAATATGTAAAATAATTTGGCCACTGGGGTCGATGTAATCGACTTAATACCTATGTCTGTCCTTGTTTGTCCCCTCTGTGTTTAGCCCCTTTTGGGTAATATAGAAATAGGTAGAATATTTGGGCCGGTTTAAATGCTAAATGGTCAAACAATTTGTAATAAATTTTGATCCCTTTTTTTTTCCCCCCTTTAGATTCTGAGGAGAAAGAAGGTGATAAGGAAGCAACCGAGACCGCTCCTGCTGAGACTGAAGAGGCTCCAAAGAAGGTGGAAGAGGAAGATGACCTGAAGAAAGCTACCCCAGCAACGGAGATCACTCCGGCTGCGACCGAAGTGGCTGCTTAAGGAGAGGGGCCGGAAATTGGTGAAAACTAAATGAATTAGAGAATTTGAAAAAAAAAAAAAGATAAAACAAAACGAAACAATAACAACAAAAAAACACTAAACAAAAGCCACAAAGAAAAATCTCTTATAATAATAATAATAATAATAATACTAATAACATCTCAGCAAAATAATAATATTGGTAATAATAATAATAATAATGTTGATGGTTTTGAAATTGTATGTGACCAGTTTGTCACGGCTTCGCATCAGTGGAAGTTAGTGTGAGAAAAAGATGGAAAAAAAAATCAAATAAAGTACCAAACACACTTCAACAAAACAAAAATAATAATAATGATTAAAAAAAAAATGAACAAAACAAATACAGCAACACGAAAAACATTAAAAATTAAAAAAAAAAAAAAAGAGCCACCCCCCAAAAAAAAAAAATTTAAATGATTTCCAATTTTTTAAAATTTTTATTTAGCTTTGTCTAAATAATAATAATAATAATGATGATAATAATAATAATAATGATAATTGCTCTTGTATATTTTAATTTTTCTTTTTTTGTTTTGTCGTTTCCCAGCCTATCTTTTGTTGGCACCGTCTCTTTTTGGTCTCTGAATCTTGCTAAAGTTTAAATGTGACACTGTGTACGTGTGTGTGATGTATATATATATATATATATATATGTACATATATATATATATATGTATATATGCATTTAGATGTGTGCGTACATATAAATATATACACACACACACATCTATATATGCATATATGTGTGTATATATATATATATATATATATAGTATATATATATATGTATATATATATATATGTACATATATATATATATAATATATATATATATATGTATATTTATATATATATGTATATATGTATATTTATATATATATGTATATATATATATGTATATATATATGTATATATATATAATATATATATATATATATATATATTGTACACACTCACACACACACACACGCCTCCCCCTTCGCCTTTTTCAAATGGTTAATTAGGAAGAAACATGAATAAATACATTGTGCTGCTGTTAATTGGCATTTTTATCCTTGTACTCATTTCTTCAAACCCTTACATCCTCTCTTTCTCTCTCTCCTTCTCTCCTTTCGCTCTCCTTCATCTTCATTTCCTTCTTCTCTTCCCAGCACTGCCAGACAAATAAAAAAAACAAAAAAAGGAAAAAAAAATAAAAAAACAAACAACAAACAAACAAACAAACATGCAAAACCAAAAAAAATTAAGCTTTCAAATAAAGTATTAATTAACGAGATATGATGTATCTGTTGCTTACTCGTTGAGCAATAATTAATTAAAAGGCTTGATTTTTTTTTTTTTTTTTTTTTTTGTAATTCTTTATTTTGAACTGCCAAATTTTTTTTATTTTGTTTTGCAGAGGGGGTCGAAGTAGAATAAAGCGAGGAGGCCCCGGTATCTCCCTATTTTTTCCTCTTCGTCCTCTTAATTAACACCTTAACGAAACAATAACAAAACATTTCTAATTGAGGCTCAAGGCCTCAAAATTTTGGAGGGAACAATTAAAAATTTACTCTAGCACTTCTATTTTATAACAATAATAATAATAATAATAATAATAATAATACAATAGTAATATTAATAATAATAATAGCTGAAATATTTTATGGGGTTTGATTCTGTCTGTCTGTCTCTCGCCGTCTCAATTTTCCATAATGGCACTAACAAATTTTATTTTAATGTGGATCAGGAAAATTTGTGTCCGTAGACAGCTTTTTTTCTTTTGCTTTTATCTTTCTTCTCAACCTCTCCCCCTCCCCTCTATTTTTATTCTCTCTTTGTCCCCTCACCCGTATTGAGTTCTTTGCATCCTTCACGTGTTCAAGCCTTACAGATGGATTATGTGTATACATGTGTGTATGTATATATACATACATATGTATATACATACATGTGTATACATATACTGTGTATATATATACATAGATACATGTGTATATATATATATATACATAGATACATGTGTATATATATATATACATAGATACATGTGTATATATATATATATATACATAGATACATGTGTATATATATATATATATACATAGATACATGTGTATATATATATACATAGATACATGTGTGTATATATATATATATATACATAGATACATGTGTATATATATATACATAGATACATGTGTATATATATATATACATAGATACATGTGTATATATATATATACATAGATACATGTGTGTATATATATATACATAGATACATGTGTGTATATATATATACATAGATACATGTGTATATATATATATATACATAGATGCATGTGTGTATATATATATACATAGATACATGTGTGTATATATATATATACATAGATACATGTGTGTATATATATATATACATAGATACATGTGTGTATATATATATATACATAGATACATGTGTGTATATATATATATACATAGATACATGTGTGTATATATATACATAGATACATGTGTATATATACATGTGTATATATACATACATGTGTGTATATATACATACATGTGTGTGTAGTATATATATATATATATATATTATATATATATATATTATATATATATATATATATAGTACACATCCAGATGTGTGTATATTCATACGTTATGTATGTACACACAGGGACCCGAAATTTTCTAGTGTCCCCGCAAGAAAACCCAAATCTGTTTAAATGGAATTAATTCTAGGGAGCGGCAATGTCTGGTGGCGAGGAGAGAATAGGAGAAAAATAAAGAAAAAAGGAGAGAATAAATAAAAGAATACATAAAAGAAAAGAAAAAAACTTCAAAAAACCCCCTTAAAAAACAAAGCATTTATTATACACAAAAAAATCCAATATGTTTCTCTGGAGTCATTTTCCCATCTTTGTCTATTTTCTTTCATTTCTCAAGCATTAAAATTTCAAAAAAAACTAAAGAGATCTTCCTTGTATTGGTCCCCGTCCCACCCACTCTATATTCCATCAGAAGATTTAATTTAATTTTTCCAAATATATATATTTTTCTTTAATCAACCCTAACATATTTCATGCTGGACAGAGGTGTATATATACGATATATATATATATATATATATATATATATATATATATATATTTATGGGTGTGTGAAATCTATGTCTATTTCTTTATGGTTCTATCGGGGGTCTAAAAATGAAACCTCAAAAAACTCCCTGCATTTTTCAATTCTTGTTCTCCTTGTCTTTTTTTGTTTCCCCCCCCCACCATCTCTTGGATATTATTTTCTGTAAGAATTTAATATTTTTTCTATCTAAAAAAACCAAAAAAAAATCCCAAAAGATCAAAGTTAGTCACTAATTATTTCGTAAAGTTGAAATATAACAAACCAATTGCTCAACAACATAACCTGATCGATCGATCTATTGATCTATCTATATATATAAACATACATACGTAAACATACATAATGGTGTATATGTATAAATATATTATATACACACAATGTTCAAAATATTGAAATTGTTGCATGCTGTGGTGTATGTCTTGTAAAAAAAATTGCCCTTGTAAAAATCGTCATTCTCTTCCTTAGGTTAGAATTTGCATTTACCGAAAGAGAAAGGAGGAATAATAAGTAAAAACAAAAAATGAAATATAATAATTAAAAAAAAATACTAATTCTTCTTTCCTCCATTTTTAGTAAGAACCCCCACTCCCAGCCAAATTCCATTCAAGAATGTCTCGGAAGTTCCTATATTTTTGATTTAACCTCCTTCCCCTTCTGGATTCCTCTGTATGGATGTCTGTCATAATTTCCAAACTCTTTCTCCATATATTCAATCTCGGTAATTCCACCGTTTTCTCCATTTATTTTTTTCCTGTCTTCTGAAAGAAATATTCCTAACAGGCAGCAGAAATATTTTGCCTTGCTCTCACCCTCAACCTCTTCTACATAAAAAAAACTCCCCCTCTTGTACCTTACCATTTTGTGAGCTTAAGATCCAAAGCTCCCTCACTCCTTTTTTTCTTTCCAATTCTGTTATTTCTCTGAATTCCATTTCTAGAATTCTACTGCTGTTGCTTCATTTATAAACTGGTTTTACCGGTTCCTTTACCAAAAGTGAGCAAAAGAACCCCTTTCCCTCAAAAAAAAAAAAGAGCAAAGCCTCTAACATGGCACCTGTCTGTCTCAAAGTATTTTATTTTGGCATCTATTCTTGCAAGCAAGCACCTCAACTCACCTGCTCACTCCAAAGTTAATATTTTATTATTAAGGTATATTCTTTTTTGTTTGTTTCAAATAATACATTCTTTGGAAAAAAGAATGGTAAACAAAGAAATTGGTCTGGGAATCATAATTATTGGTTTGGAGGAAGAAATCTGTCTCCCATCTCTTTGAATACACACACATACATAAGTGTGTTTGTGTATGTACATATATATAATATATATACACACACACAAGCATACGTATGTGCTTATATGTATATATATATATATATATACACACGTGTATATATATATGTATATATAATAATAATATTAGGGAGTAAATCCAAACTTACAGGGAAAAATTAGATTTAGGATTAAATCTAATTTTACAGTATAAATATATATAAATATATATATATTTTAAATTAATATATATATATATATATATATATATTTATGTGTATGTTTAGATAATTCAAGAATTTAGGGTTTTGCATGCAGTTTTTGATCCATTTTATTTTTAAGAATTTTTTTCTCTAATTTAAATATTTTTGCATCATATTCTTTTAATTCTTCCTTGTTTTGCTAACGAAAGTCGGATAAAAAATTTTTTGTTTTTTTTACATAAAACAAAAAAAAAAATCTTATCCATTTTGACCAATGTTACTAAAAAAAACCCCCCAAAAAAACGAAGGAAAAAACCTGAAATAAAATTGAGTGAAATTTTATTTTACGAAAGATTTAACTCCTCCCCCCAACTCCCACCCCACCGTCAATTCTTTTGTTCTTTCTTCAGAACTAAAATTTGTCCTTTTACCCTGCTCCGTGAGGGTTTTGTATATTGGTGTGAATGAGTGCGTTTGCTGACAATGTCCAGTTTTTCTAACCAAATTTGTCGATTATTTATCAATTTCATTTTTTGTCTGTTTTCTTTGTATTTCTTTGTATATCTCTTTCAAATTCCCTTGTAAACCATTTTCAAAGACTTAAGCTTGAGATACAAAAATTTTAGCCTGGCTATTATTTTTCTTCTACTTCCCCGATAAAAAAAGCAAGTGTATGCATATTTCTGACCCTTTTATCGTGAAAGGTCATCTTTACGACATTAAATACTCTATGTACATCTGTGTATATGTGTGTATATATATGCATGTGAATATACAGGTGTGTATGTATATATATGTATATGTGTGTATTTATATATGTATATATATGTATATGTGTGTATTTATATATATGTATTTATGTGTATGTATAGTAAATACATCAAAGTACTTGCAAGTGATCTTTCTTTCATTTAATATTACAAAGAGTAAGAGGCAAGCTCTCGGCAAGTAGTGTCTTGGGTTCAATTCCTACCAGTGGAAACCAGGTTTGCTGGTGTTTTTTTTCCGTTTTTTTTTCTTCTTTTTTTTAAAATTTAAAACAAATATTTTTTACTTGCACTGCTATTGCCTTTTTTGTGAAGGGGGCATGAACATCACAACACTTTACAAACTCCTTTTTTTTTGCTTTTCTGTATTTGAGAGCCTTGCCTTGCTGATTGGCTGTCCATCATTGGATTATAACACCTGACCCCCTTGTCCCTTTCTTGCAACTTAACCTTTGTTCAAAACTAACAATAATAACAATATTTGTTTCATCCTCTCTCTCTCTCCCCCTCTTCCCCACCCTTCACTTTTAGCCAGGAGATAATTATTCTTATTTTGCCTTACCTTTTTTCTTTCCATAATTTTCATCTTGATTTATTATTCATCATGAAATAAAACATTTAAATATATTCAAACACAAAACCCTAACTGACATTTTTTTTTTTCCAATTTTTTTTTTCCCTCTTCCCATCATTGTGTTTTGGCAATCAATGTTATGACTGTTAAATAATTATGTCCTTTTTTTTTTTTTTCTTTGCTCAGTTGGCATTTACAAAATAACAAAATGGAAAAATATATTTTTATTTTTTAGGATATAAAAAAAAAAAAAAACTTTAAACTATCCTAACCTAATTCTGCTTCTTATAATATTAGAAATGTTAGATATGATTAATAAAGTGTCTCTCTCTCTCTCTCTTTCTCTTTTTCTGACATTGTTCATTTTGTGTTTGTCGTTTTAGCAACATCTTGTTCTTTACTACAACATCTCTTCTTTCTTTGGTTGTTCAACTCAAACTATAAACCTAAATTTAAGAAAAAAGCAAAAAAAATAAAGCCAAAAAACCCCCCAAAATCTCATACCAGTCGTTTCATATAAACTTGATTGCTAATATTTTTCCAATCAGAAAATCCGAGTTCCTACCAAAAGTGGCTGGTGAGTCTTCTCTACAATGAATGCTGTTCGGTTGGATACTTGTAATATTTTCTGGTTGAAAGATTCATTGGTAACCAAGCTAATATAAAATTGACTTTAGAGGTTTTGATTTAGATGCCATTGAAGAATATATTGTCCATTTTCCCTGTGTCAAGCAGTTTCTTCTAATTCAATTTCTGCAATGGATGTCTATATATATATTTACACACATACATACAAACTACAGAAAAGTGTAATAATGTTTGGATTATTAACCTTAATTAGCAATGGTTTACGACACATTATTAATTAATTAACGTGTCAAGCTAGCAGAATCATAAGCAGTATTCTGTCCATCTTTATGTTCCGAGTTCAAATGCTTCTGTGGCCGTTTTCATCTTTTTATCCTTTTGGGTCAATGTAATCAACTAATCTGTCCCCTTAATTTCAGGCCTAATCCTTATGATAGGATTATTGGGACCTTAGCTTTTACTTTCAAATTTAGTATGATGAGGGGGTGATGTTTCCAACACACATTTAATTTGAACTTTTTCTTCAGTGGTGGTGGGCAGGTGAATGTTTCTTGCAATGGGGCCAATAACAGCTCACCCAGACTTTCTCAAGCATATTTTTATCTTGCATCCTATTTTGAGCTGTCCCCCCCCCCAAAAAAAATGCCCTCACCATGAGTGGCACAGTTAGTACATAGTGTATTTACTAAAGGAACTTTAATTAAAACTCTGAGTTTTATTCTCTCAATGCTTACTTACACTCCATTCTGTAGTAACCTCTGCCACCTCCAAAATAGTGCCGCTTCCCACTAGAACAACACATGCTTCGGACCTCGGAAAACTGAGCTAACTCTCAATCATTGTTCCTTAAAGCTAGGAAGTTGTAGAGTTTGGATTTTCTTTCATATTCGGGGATATCTTTGAGATAACTTTCTGTTCCTTCAAGAAATCTATATTTATACATTCCTTCTCTCCCTGCTGCTCTTTTTCTTCTCTCTTTCTTTCACCCGCCAATAATCAGATCGGAAGCTATTAAAAGAAAGCACTCCATTCTCTCCTTTCTGCAGTGTTTACAACATACATATATTTATAAACTATACATGCAGTGTATATATGCACAAACATAGATACTGGAAGTTCTTTTTATTTTTCTTTGCTGCAGAGATAAAGCTACTTGGCAAGTAAAAAGATCTGGTTTCAAATCTCAGTTGAATCCAGGTTGCAGTGTATTTTTTTAAAAACTTGCTCTGCTGTTGTCTTTGGGAAGGGGCAATGGATGAATGTCCTACAACTGCATTACATTCCTTCTCTCGTGAACTTGTGGCTTTTACCTAAAATAAATAACCAACATATATATATATAAACATTCCTACATATTCCACTGTCACATGCAATGTTAGAAGTTTAAAAAGAATCCTGTTTTCCATGCTTTCCCCCTCTTGCCTCATATCCATAAAACCTAGCTCTATGCGTGTGTGTGTGTGTTTGTGTTTTTCTGTGTGTCCCCTCAAATCCTCCACACATGCCATTCACAAGAACACCCTTTGTAATCTTAACAGCTTCTCAGAAATGTTCCTCCCTCCCACAGACTTATACCCCGCCCAACCTTCTAATTCTATGTGGTGCTAAGAAGTAATTTGCCTTAATCCATCTGCGATACATACATATATAATATATACATACATGTGCGTGTGTATATATTATATATACATATATATACCCCTGCTTTGTTGCTGAAGTACAACTAATAATACTAACGTGGTTCACTTATGTACTTAATTAATTTTCTGTAAGCCTTTGCATGTGTTTCGATTCCAATAAAGTATGCATGTACAAGTAACTGCCTTTCTCTCTCTGTCTGTCCGTCTGTCTCTCCTAGCTGTGTCTCTTTATCTTATTCTAATCTTATACAAGAAGCTGATCTCTGTCTATCCATAACAGATGTGTAGAGAAAGGGAGGAATCAAAAGGAGATAATTCCTATCACAACATAATTTGAGAAGGGAAGTTGTTGAGAGAAATGCAGTGTGTGTGAAAGATATAGGTAGTGTTTTCTCCATAGTAACTAAAGTTTTGATTAAAAACAGGAATTTTATGTGCAAGTGGGTCAACACAATGCAACACAGACTTTGGTAAAGACATGTTTATATATAGTTTAGGTTGTTTGTGTTTGTTTTCACATAGAGACAACACAAAACGGACTTTAAAAAAAATGCTTTTTCTATAATGGCTGGATGTTGAGTGTGTATGTGAGAGTGAAAGGTAAGATTAAAATTGTTTCAAGAAAAAATAAAATCTAGTTTTGTTGAGCACATCTGTGTGATCATTGTAGTAGGCCTCTGCTGAAGGAGGTCCATTCAGCTAAAAACCTTCAATGCGGTGCTCCAGCATGGCTGCAGTCAAATGACTGAAATAGATACAGGATATATTTTTTTCAACTAAACCACTAAAGGCAGTGCTCCAGCGTGGGCTCAGTCCAACAACTGAAGTAAGGAAAAGATAAAATACTGGTTTGGCTGTGTGGTAAGAAGTTTGTTTCCCCAGCACATGGTTCCGGGTTCAGTTCCAGTGTGGAACATTGGGCAAATGTCTACTTTTATAGCCTTGGGCTGACCAAGGCCTTGCGAAGGGATTTGGTAGATGGAAACCGAAAGAAGCCCTTCATATATTTTATTTGTTTGTCATTTGACTGTTGTCATGTTGGAGCACCGCCTTTAGTCGAACAAATAGACTTGAGGATTTATTCTTTGTAAGCCTAGTACTTATTCTGTCTCTTTTGCTGGACTGCTAAGTTATGGGGACATAAACACACCAACATTGGTTGTCAAATGGTGGGGAGACAAACACACATGCAAATACATACAAATATATATATGATGGGCTTCTTTCAGTTTCCGTCTTGGTTGGCCCGAGGCTATAGTAGAAGACACTTGCCCAAGGCGGCGCAATGCAGTGGGATTGAACCTGGAGCCATGTGGTTGGGAAGAAAGCTTACCACACAGCCATGCCTGCACCTATAATATATATATGTGTGTATTTGTGTTTATGTATGTGTGTCAATGCGTATTTTTATGTGCATATGTATATGGGTGTGTGTGTGTGCGCCTGTATTTGTCCACTACAGCTGGGCAACCAGTGTTGGTGTGTTTACGTCCCTGTAACTTAGTGGTTTGGCAAAAGACTCCAACAGAATTAGGACCCAGCTTTAAAAAAAAACAAAACACTGGTCGATTTCATCAACTGAAATTTCTTCATGGCGATGCCCCAGCATGGCCGCAGTCTAATGACTGAAACAAGTGAAAGATAAGAGATGGACCTGAGGGTCAAGCAACCCTGCATCACCACCTGGCCACCCTTTGACCCCTTTCCCCCCACCTCTCATCCCCACCTTCCCTCTGTGTTTAGTACAGTCATCAGCAAAGAGGACCTTGACCCCAAGGAGGTCAAGAAGGTTGGTCACCCTTGACTCACATCCTCCACCAGTTTTTTTACTACTGGTGGTTGTGGGGGAAGGTGGTGAAATTATTCAATGACGTCGAGGAAGAGCTTTAAAAGAGTGGTTTTGAAATTATTTTCACTAATTAATTATATAATTATATATCTTCAAACATATATACAGACATACATATACTTGCATACATATATAAATGCATAAATATATGCACACATTAATACATACATACATACGTTTACACATACACTCATACATACGTACATACACACATACATTCATACATGCATACATACATATACATACATTCATACATGCACATGCATATATACATACACACATGCATACATACATATATGACTGTCCCAATCGATATAAACGTATCTGTCAAGACCTACCAAAAACAGAAAATATAAAGATCTGGAAATAGAAACTGGCAAAATGTGGAACCTGAAGACTAAAACAATACCTGTTGTCATAGGTGCCCTGGGAATGATAGCAAAAGGGGATGATTCCTGCCTAGCTCAGATACCAGGAAACCCCAAAATGTAAGAAATTCAAAAGATAGTGCTCATGGGAACTTCCCATATCCTATGTAAAATACTATGTACTCTCAAATTTTAAAACAAACTCATACATGCATACACACATACACATACAGACATGCAGTGTATGTATCTGTGTGTGTGTGCATACATTATCTGTCTGCCTATCTTTTTTTTTTTTATTCTTTTACACATTTCATCCATTGAAGTGTGGCCATACTGGAGCACTGTCTTGAAGCATCCAGTGAACGAAATTGATCTCAGAACCGACTTTTAAAGTCTGCTGCTTACTCTATCAATATCATCGTGCCAAACCGCTAAGTCTTGGAGGAACGGCTTAGGGAACTGCTTTGATGTTTGGTTGCAGAAAATCACGTGAGGATATGATAGGAAATTCTAAAAGCATGAATGGAATTCTCCACGATAAAAGAGTTTGTGAAGATTTGCGAACAGGGGACAAATGATATGGAGTTGGGAATGGGGAAGGACATTCAACCATCTGTGTGGTTGAGAAGCTTGCTTTGTGGCCGTGTAGTTCTATGACTGGAATACATAAAAGATATCTGACCTTGGTCATCTTTGTTTATCACCAGCAAATATAAATAGAGATAACCCCACCCTTTTTTAAAAACCCTTTAGCATTTAAACTAGTTGTAGTCCCAAATATTCTACTTGTTTATGTTCAAACCAGCCAGATCCAGCCTCTCACGCCTACCCTACAATGTCATTCTAAAAATATACAGTCAGCATCGCCTTACTGGCACTTGTGCCCCGTGCTAGTAGGGTGCCAAGAGCACAATCCGCGCGTGATCGTTGTCGGAGGAGCCAACTGGCTCCGTGCCAGTGGCATGTAAAAGGGAACCATTCGAGCGTGATCGTTACCAGCGTCGCCTCACTGGCACCTGTGTCGGTGGCATGTGTAAAAAGATTCGAGCGAGGTCATTGCCAGTATCGCCTGACTGGCCCCCATGCCGGTGGCACGTAAAAAGTACCCAATACACTCTCAGAGTGGTTGGCGTTAGGAAGGGAATCCAGCTGTAGAAACTCTGCCAGATCAAGATTGGAGCCTGGTGTGGCCGTCTGGTTCGCCAGCCCTCAGTCAAAATCGTCCAACCCATGCCAGCATGGAAAGCAGACGTTAAACAACGATGATGATGATGACATCATTGAAATATTGATGCTGTGAGATAATGCAGGAGTAATTCAAAACAATTTGAATAAATAAGGATTATATCTGATAGAACAATCTGACTGCTAAGAGGTAAACCATCCATATCTGGCACAAATATTCTACCTGTTTTATGGTCAAATTGGCCAGATCCAACCTCTCACACCTATCCTACAATGTCATTTTGAAAATAAACAATCATATTGAAATCTCAAAGCTACAAGATAATGCAGGATTAATTCAAGACAATGTGAAGAAATAAATATTACATTTGACGGAGTAATCTGAATGCTAGGAGACTAAACCAGCCATATTTTTGTATGGGTTTTGTGTACAAACTGGCCAGATCCAGCCTCTCACACCTGTCCTGCAATGTCCTTGAAATAAGAATGACATTCGACAGAGTAATCTGAATGCTAAGAGGTTAAACCAGCCATATCTGGCCTAAATACTCTACCTGTTTTATGGTCAAACTGACCAGATGTGGCCTCTCACACTTACCCTGCAAAGTCATTCTAAAAACAATCACATCATTGGAATCTCAAAGTTATGAGATAATGTGTGGTTAATTCAAAACAATGTGAATAAATAAACAATCGACAGAGACGTCTGAATGCTGAAGGAAGCCTACATCAGGATGATTTAAACAGGGAACGTTTCAAAAGTCTTCAGGAGTGGCTGTGTGGTAAGTAGCTTGCTTACCAACACGGTTCCGGGTTCAGTCCCACTGCATGGCACCTTGGGCAAGTGTCTTCCATAGCATCAAGCCGACCAAAGTCTAGTGAGTGAATTTGGTGATTTGGTAGGCGGAAACTGAAAGAAGCCCGTTATATGTATATATATATATATATATATGTATGTATGTATGTATGTATGTATGTATGTATATGTATATATATATATATATATATATATGTGTGTGTGTGTGTGGTTGGTAAGCAAGCTACTTACCACACAGCCACTCCTACGCCTGTCATTGAAGATTTCGGATTTGATTAATCCTCCGGTTGCCGAGGGGTTAAAGCTATCTCCCTTTGTCAGTTTGTAGCAAATAGCGTAGGGATTAGAAGGTGATTTCATAAGGGCTAAAAAATAATTTTCAGTCTTAACCTACACACACACACACACACACACACACAACACACACACACACACACACACACAAATAAACAAACAAGCAAAAAAGAAAAAAAAAATGGCGGTGAGTGGGCAGAATGGTAAGAACACCGGATGAAATACTTGACAACCGATACTGGTGTGTTTAAGTAACTAGGGGTTCGGTTAAAGAGACCGATAGAATAAGTAATAGGCTTACAAAGAATATGTCCTGGGATCGATTTGCTCGACTAAAGGCAGTGAGTGCTCCAGTATGGCCACAGTCAAATGGCTGGAACACATAAAAGAATATGGAAAGATAATGTGGAAGGAAACATACCATTTCTGGTGGAAAAGTCTTTTACTTGTCTCAGTGATTGGTCTGTGGCCATACTGGGGCAGCTGTCTTGAAGAGTTTCGTCTGTCTTCACGTTCTGAGTCCAAATTCTGTCAAAGTTGACTTTGCCTTTCATCCTTTCGAGGGAGGTGGGTGTCGATAAAATAAGTACCAGTTAAGTATTGGGGTCGAAGTATTCAACCAAATCTCTTCCCCGAATCTATTTTCTACGGAAGATCCAACGGCTTCAAGTTTGAGTACGCATGCGTGTAGTTGTGTGAGGTGGTGGTGGTGGTGGCAATTACATCGACACCACTGCTCATCTTTTACATTTTCTCTCGACTCCAACAGGAAGGTAAGAATTAACCTCGGAGGAATTTGGACTCAGAAAGGTAAAGTCGGAAGAAATGTCGCTCAGCATAACGTGCTTTCTATCACGTTGCATTCGTCCTGCGAAGCTTTGACTGCGCTTAGAGTTACAGGCGCAGCAAAGGGGCTGCAGAGAAGTCCCTTAAATGGCATCCCGAAACTTTCCGGGACCCCAGAAATATGCCTGACAATTCATTTTGCAACAGCTGTTAACGTATTATCATAAAAGGAAATATATCTCATTGACAAATGAATAAATTTCAAGGGAAATCACTCATGCAAGTGCTTTGAAGAGTTATTTCCCTTAAATTAATTCTTCCTTACTATTGCACATTTGATATATTTTTTTACTCTAGGCACAAGGCCCGAAATTTTTGGAGAAGTAGTCAGTCGATTAGATCGACCCCAGTACGTAGCTGGTATTTAATTTATCGACTCCGAAAGGATGAAAGGCAAAGTCGACCTCTGCGGAATTTGAACTCAGAACGTAGCGGCAGACGAAATACCTATTTCTTTTCTACCCACAAGGGGCTAAACACAGAGGGGACAAACAAAGACAGACAAACGGATTAAGTCGATTAGATCGACCTCAGTACGTATCTGGTACTTAATTTATCGACCCCGAAAGGATGAAAGGCAAAGTCGACCTCTGCGGAATTTGAACTCAGAACGTAGCGGCAGACGAAATACCTATTTCTTTTCTACCCACAAGGGGCTAAACACAGAGGGGACAAACAAAGACAGACAAACGGATTAAGTCGATTAGATCGACCTCAGTACGTATCTGGTACTTAATTTATCGACCCCGAAAGGATGAAAGGCAAAGTCGACCGTGGCAGAATTTGAACTCAGAACGTAAAGACTGACGAAATACCGCTAAGCATTTCGTCCGGTGGTATTTCGTCCGTCTTTACGTTCTGAGCTCAAATTCCGCTGAGGTTGACGTTTCGAGGTCGGCAAAATAGATTAATATTTCGACCAGGAAATCCTGCTTAGTAGTATTTCTCAAGGCTTTTTGTGGTTTTTATAATAATAATAATAATAAAATGCCCTGATGCAGTACCAGGTATTGGATCTCATGGCTTCTGATCTTAACTGATTGGAAGTGTTATCATGTACATTGTTTTGTCTTGGTATAAAAGATGGGCTACAGCAAATATTCTGCTCAGTACTACAGATTTGCTTGTCAGTTGTTTGACCGTAACCAGTTGAGCTTGTCCCTTAGTGGCTAACGAAATGTGCATCTCTAATCACGAGCAGAAGAAGTGGGGGAGCATCATAGCCATGTGTTGAGAGGGATTCTTTGGGGTTTGGATAATGCACCTCTGGAAACATGGGTGTTTCGTTCATCATCCTTAAATAAACCTTATTCAGGGACCATTTGAGCAGGATGAGTTACTCGACTAAAAGAAAATTCTAACTGGGCCCCACCTGCAAGGTCTCACCCAGAGACCTCAAGAGACAACAAGTTGGAAGTTGATGTTGGTGTTATGCTTAGGGTGCCATATATTTGATTTTGTACTTAGTATTGTTCTAGAGACTGTTTAAGAAACCATAAGAAAATTATGTTTGTTTTAAAATTGGAGATTGCATAGTCAGTATTTTACGGAGGATATGGGCAGTATTTCTGCCATTATGGGGTTTCCTGGTATGTGAGCTAGGTAGGAATCGGCCCCTTTTGCTATCATTCCTAGGGCACCTATGACAACAGGTATTGTCTTGAGGTTCCACATTTTGCCAATTTCTATTTCAAGATCTTTATATTTTTGGTAGGTCTTGACAGATACGTTTATATTGATTGGGACAGTCATATCGATGCGGCGGCAAGATTTTTGTTGGTATGTATGTATGTTTTATGTATGTATTCTCATGCATAGAGTTACATATATCTAGACATGTTCATATATATTTAAATGATAAACTTCTGGAAAGTTTTACAGATTTTTACAGTTCCAGTGATGGATTGGATCTGTAGTCTTCGAATTTACTTTCTCCTTTCTGGTTTTGAGAAGCCTAATTTCTCAAGATTGGTAGTATGTACGTATGTATACATGTATGTACACACACACACACACACACACACACACACACACACACAGACACACACACAAACACACAAATATATATATATATAATTAATAAATGCGACCTTTTAAAGCCTAGCCAGGCTCATGGGCGCGGTTTCCCGGTTTCTATGGCGTATGTGTTCCCCAGCTGGACGGGACGCCAGTCCATCGCAGCGTTACTCATTTTTGCCGGCTGATTGGACTGGAGCAACGTGAAATGAAGTGTTTTGCTCAAGGGCACAACGCTTCGCCCGGTCTAGGAATCGAAACCACAATCTTACGATTATGATGCTGACACCCTAATCACTAAGCCACGCACCTACACACACACACACACACACACATATTGTGACCTTAAAGTAAACAATCGGAGACAATCTGTTTATCAGTGTACAGACATACAGACCTCTATGAAGACGGGTTGTTTTTTATCGCAGAAGGGCGAAAGCCATTTGCGTCGTCTGTGATATTTCCCATAGAATGTTTGAAACTGGTCAGATAAACAGGGTACGGAGGGGTACGGTGAGGTACGGTGGGGGGTACGGTGGGGTACACAATCGTCTGAGAAAGTGATGTTGATTCATATCTCTTCACGTGCTCTGCCATTAAACTATCAAGGACAGTCATAAGATTAAACTGGAAAAGTTTCAGACGGTTGCTCACACACACACACACACACACACACACACCACACACACACACACACACACACACGCACGCACGCACACACGTAAATGCCGAATGATAAAAACGAGTGCTCAACGCCGCATTGGGGGATATAATTTCTTTATTTGTGAATTAAGGCTACCATTGGTTTCATGTTAAGTAAAGTAGGAAAATATCGTAGTCCCTTGACAAGTTTTCAAGCCGATCGCATGGAGAAAGGTGTTCGCCTCCATTATGGAAAACACAGCCTATGTGTGTATATATATATATATATATATAAATGTACTTTTATATATATATATATATATATATATATATATATATATAAATGTACTTTTATATATATATAAATGTATTTTATATATATATAAATGTACTATATATAAATGTACTTTTATATATATATATATAATATATATATATTATTATATATATATATATAAATGTACTTTTATATATATATATATATAAAAGTACATTTATATATATATATATATATAATATATATATATATATATATATGTATAAATGTACTTTTATATATATATATATATATATATATATATATATATATATATATATATATATATATATACTGTTGTATATGGGGAGAGTCATTCTCTTTTTGTGCCTTATTATTTAATACACTCACCGGTGAAATTTCCACTTATTTATTATTTTCATTTTCCTAAAATTTTCGTTGCGTCTTGCAACCTTTTCGGTAGTCTAGACTCTTGCAAACCAAATAATAATAATAATAATAATAATAATAATAATAATAATAATAATAATCATTTGCAACGAGGATGAAGGGGGACAATACATTATGAAGGGACAATACAAAGGATTACGGGGACAAAACAAAGACATACATAAAATGTTGGGGTTTACATATAATGGAATGATAGAAAAAGAAAAAAAGAAAGAAGGAAAAGTATAGACGATATGCATTAAAAGAAGAGAAGCATATGGCACTAAGAAGAAGAAGGATGGGGAGAAAAGGGGTCAGCGATGGGGTCCTCCTGATACAGGAGGAGCTCTTGGGGTAATCGAGGAACACCACCATCCAAGATCACCCTGAATATCATGAACAAGTGCCCTTTCTTCCAACTCCTTTCCTCCGACTCACAAGTCTACACTTACAGCGGCACCATCCACTCTTACCATTTTCGCAACTTTCACCCACCTTTTGATAAATTCCCTGGAAGACAGCACCTTATTCTCCGCCCTCAATTTTCTGTTCAAGTGGATCATAAAAATGTCGATGAGGGCTTTACAAAAGAGCGATGTCTCTGTCCGCATCCTTTTCAGCCTCGTCCACCCGACAACCTCTTTCGCCATAGCCACCAGGTAACGGAAAACTGCCTTGCCTGCCTGATTAAAGGACGGCGGCGGAACAATCATCACTATGGACTCGGATGGCAGACGTCCCGCACACGAACTCAGAACGTAAAGACGGACGAAATACCTATTTCTTTATTACCCTCAAGGGGCTAAACAGAGAGAGGACGAACAAGGACAGACAAACGGATTAAGTCGATTACATCGACCCCAGTGCGTAACTGGTACTTAATTTATCGACCCTGAAACGATGAAAGGCAAAGTCGACCTCGGCGGAATTTGAACTCAGAACGAAGGGGCAGACGAAATACCGATAAGCATTTCACCCGACGTGCTAACGATTCTGCCAGCTCACCGCCTTAATAATAATAATGATGAGGACGATGATGATGACGATGATGATGATGATGATGATGATGATGATGATGACGATGATGATGATCTCAGTTAATCTCTGTTATGTTACGCAATTATCATTCGTTGACTTGAAAAGATTTCGGTATTGTTTTTCTTTTTAATCTTTATGTTTTTCTTATCTCGTTAACGACGATAATCTTATACCGCGACTTTTATTTTGAGAAAACCACCGTCTGTTCATTTACCAGAATTTCTAATAATTCTTCTGCAACAATAATTCTTCGTGGTTTTAAGTGAGATTTATGAATTATGAGTTATGAATTGTTGACGTCAAGATAAAATGGAGCAGGCTGTGGTTTAATACTTGATTGATGATTTTTAGTCCCAGCTCTGATCTGATTGAGCAAATTTAGGATCAAACGCATTGAAATTATGAAAAAAATAAAAAAATAAATGGAGCTCCGTACCTTGGTTTTCAGGGGTGACTGGTAACACAGTCATCTGTTTGGTCGATGGGGGAATGGTGAAGGGTTTTCCTAGAAAGTTTTTTTGGGGTGGGTGGGTGGGTACTTACTAAACTCCCCAATGTCCTGGGGGAATTTCTGTTTTAGATCCACCTCTGCCCGACCTTTCAAGGACAGTTTCCTCTCAACCCATTTCTAGGTAAGACTGGCCACCCTGTTCGTTACCTCGTCCTAGTTCTTATCCACCTGGACGAACCGAACCAGACTCCGACCTGTTTAACTGGTCCGTTAGTCCCGCGTCCGACAAAGCCATCTGACGGCATCGACCTACCTCTCCAAATACCCGGTCACAATCCCACCGCCTTCTCGGCTTGATTTTCGCCCCTGCAGCCGACTCATATTCTTCTTTATGGTCGTACACGTATCTGTTTGGATTAACATTCTATCCGATGGAGTTTTCGGGTGGAGTTCCGTAAAACCTTCTCCACTTGTTACAATGTTTTTGCTATTAATTACTTCCTCAACCCATTCAATGTTGCTCTTCTGAACAACAGTGAAGTTGATGAAGGAAACACGTACCCGAGAGTGTGACTGTTGCTCATTTTGTTTTTAGGGTGGTTCTTTTTGCTTTCATGCTTTTTCTGGTTGTGTATGTATTTGTAAAAATGGGTCGCCTTGTGATGAAGATGTCGATGTTGGAGGTGATTTGTTCTTTAATTGATGTTGTGACGGATTTTGCTTTTTATCGTCATGTCATAGGGATTTCAGTTTCGGCCAGTCTTTGTGTTATGTCGCACGATCGGATGACCTCCACTCAACTATACTCTACTCCACTCAACTATACTCTACTCCACTCCACTCTGTTCTAGTCTACTACGACTGCTACTTCTCTCTAGACTGCCGTCTGTTCCCAGACTGCTACTCTGACGTCTAGACTTCTCCCTCCATATCCACGTATTGGATCAGCCTACTACATCGTCTGGGGGCACCCACACAACACTTTGTTTGTTTCAGATTCAGTTTTTCTCTTATCCCCGACGAAGTCCTTTTGATGTGATGTCAATGAGGACTTTGCTTTTGCAAGGTCTGAGTCGTAGGAAGAAGGCAGATGGTTGGTTGTAGTTTTGTCTACACCTTGAGGCATTGGCAGTCACGGTGGAGAGCTTCGCACCCTCTCCATCGTGGGGCAAAAGACTTTGGGGTGGTTCATATTCTCACACACAAAACATTTCGGTTTTTTTCCTTCTATATAAACAGGCATCTTTTTTAATTCCCCGAAACAGAAAAAATCGGGAATGCGATTTATTTCCTCTGCAGAAAACTATCATCTGGAATTCCATAAGAATTCCAGTCCTGTGGAGTTGTGGGGTGGAATTCACCTCCACAATCTCCCCATGCTTTTCCAGAACGGCTAAAACTCTCGCCGGATCACGGTGAACCTGACTCAAGTTCAAGTCAGCCTTTTACCCATGTAATGGGGAATCATTACAAAAGCCTCGGATGTGCAAGTTATAGCAGCCATTCTTGTGGCTTCTCGCTCACTTCTGCCCATAGCAGCTACCGTCCCATACTGCTTGCCTTTCTGTATGTGTAGCACCTGAGGGCCAGACATCTTCGAGGCATTTTTCGGTTTCTGCTGGAGTAGGAAATTTAAGTTTCTTCTTCTTGAGAGAAACACATTTATAAACAACTAGCAGTATCGCCCGGCGTTGCTCGGGTTTGTTTCGACCCTTTAGAATTGGAATTTTTGAGAAGTAAAAATTTTGTATGTAGCTTGTTATTCTCTTTAAGTGAACATTTTTCTGGTTGAAATACACCGAAAAATGGTGACACAGCAGTCAAAAATCGTAAAAAATAGGGATTTTCATAGAAAAAAAGCACCATTTTGATGTAAATAATTTTTGGTGTTAACATGGTCCGATTTGAATTTTATCTTCTATGGAATGAAGAGCAAGCCTTCTTCTATCATACTCTCAATTTTGGTCAACTTGTGCCACAGGGTCTCGGAGGAGATAGTGTTAGTTGAAGGCTACCAAACCTGCCACACACAGACAGACAACTTCAGCTTTATATATATAGATTATTCGTCGTTCGGAGATTTTTTTTCTCCTCCTCACTGAGGCACATAATACCTGGTGGCATAATGTCATTCTTCTATTTCAAATCTTGAACTGAATGGACATTCTATTTGCTGCTCTCTAAAAAAACATTGTTTTGTTGTGGTTCTATGTATTATTAGAGCTGTTGCTACTGTTATTGTTATTTATTTCTTTATTGCTCATAAGGGGGCTAAACACAGAAGGGACAAACAAGGATAGACAAACGGATTAAGTCGATTATATCGACTCCAGTGCGTAACTGGTCCTTATTTAATCGACCCTGAAAGGATGAAAGGCAAAGTCGACCTCGGCGGAATTTGAACTCAGAACGTAACGGCAATCGAAATAGCGCTTAGCATTTCTCCCGACGTGCTAACGTTTCTGCCAGTTACTATTGATAATTGAATTGTTCTTTACGCTGTTGTTGTTTTCAATCTTGTTGATCATGTTGCTGTTGTTATTTTTTATCTTGTTCAAATTGTTGCTGATGTTGTTGTTGGTGCTGCTGTTTGTGCTGCTGCTGCTGCTGCTGCTGTTCACATTGTCGCCATTGCTGTTGTCGTCGTCGTTGCTGCTAGTACTTTCGTATTTGTTACAGCCGTCACAGCATCAAGAGGAAATACTATTTCACTTTGGCGAGAAATCAGTTTTAGCTTCAGTCACGTTCTGTGTTACAACTGTGTCAGCAAAAACGCTGCTCTCTGTCGATTATTATGATTTTTCTGTAAACCAGACTTTTTTTAAATTTGGAAAATAAATGAAATCTTCTCTTCACAAAAATGCAAGACAATTATTATAGAGTTTACATTCCCAAAATTGGAAGAAATTACACAAAATGTTACCACCGCGATCCAGACAATGCAATTAAAACAATTATTAAAAAATATTTGACAGAACAGGCTGCAACCAACCGAAACGCTTGATTAAACACTTACAAATCACGGAGCTCCAGTATGACGACCATAATAATAATAATAATAATAATAATAATAATAATATAATAATAGTAATAATAATAATAATAATAATAATAATAATAATAATAATAATAATATGGAATAATAATAATAATATAATATGGAATAACAACAGAAAAAAGATGGTATAGGCACACACCAGAAAAGGTCACAGAAAACGAGAAAGCAACCATACTCTGGGATATGCCGATACACACAGATAGAGAAATTAAGGCCAACAGACCAGATATAGTTGTCAGAGATCATGAAGGAAAAAAATGCTTTCTAATTGATGTATCAATACCGGCAGATGACAACGTGTCTCTAAAAGAAATGGAGAAACTCTCAAAATACAAAGACCTGGAAATAGAGGTAACTAGAATGTGGAACCTGAAAACAGAAACAATTCCTATCATAGTAGGTGCATTAGGCATGATAAAAAAATATTCAGACAAATACATAACAAAAACACCAGGACTTACAAACACATATAACATACAGAAAATTGCACTACTAGGCACTGCACACATCCTACGCAGAACACTTTCCATACAATAACCATCAGAGCATCACAACAAATCACAGCACATACCCAAGGCACACAGAGCTGCGCTCGGTAGTGAAGTGAAAGCACGCTATAAAAATAAAACTACTGAATAATAATGATAATAATAATAATAAATAAATGCGCCCCTTTTTTAAAGCCTAGCCAGGTTTCATGGACCCGGCTTCCCGGTTTCAATGGCGTATGTGTTCCCCAGCTGGACGGGACGCCAGTCCATCGCAGCGTTACTCATTTTTGCCAGCTGAGTGGACTGGAGCAACGTGAAATGAAGTGTTTTGCTCAAGAACACAACGCGTCGCCCGGTCCAGGAATCGAAACCACAATCTTACGACCATGGTGCTGACACCCTAACCACTAAGCCACGCGCCTCCACAATAATAATAATAATAATAATAATAATAATAATAACGTAGAAGTCTATGTATTATAACCTTATCTTTTCCCTTTATATCTCATGTTCTTTATTTTTTTCTTTTGTAATCTCTCGCACAGTTTTTTTATGCAACCCCCACCCTCTCTCTCTCTGTCACACACGCATACACAAATTTATAAACACGTACACATATGTATGCAAAGATATGTATTGTGTAATCAAGTATATTTAAAAGTACATACGCATATACATACATCCATACATGAATACATACATATACACATACATACATATATGCACGCATATATATATATATAATATATATATATATATATATATATATATATATATATATAATATATATATACATACATACATATAAATATATATATATACATACATACATATAAATATATATATACATACATACATATAAATATATATATACATACATACATATAAATATATATATACATACATACATACATATATATATATATATATATACATACATACATATAAATATATATATACATACATACATATAAATATATATACATACATACATACATACATATCCGTATGAGTATATACACACACGTCCATGCACACATATATACACGCATATACCCTTATCACGAAGATACCCATTGCTCTCCGCACCGCCAGCCCTCCCCGCACCGCTGGACCTCTCTGTATATATTTTCAAGTTAACACAGCCTTCTATCTTCAGTGTTGATAACAACTTAAACAAACACCTTTGATTTTTGGCCGATCTTTGAACCGCGAGAAAGTAAGCATATATGTCTATTTTCTTACATATACGATTTGCTGGCTGTTATTATCATTATTATTATTATTATATTATATTTGACTTTTGCTTTGTATTTGTACAAGTTGGCTCCAAGTCTCACCCAAAGACCTCAAGAGACAACAGGTTGGAAGTTCATGTTGGTGTTATGCCTAGGGTGCCATATATTTGGTTTTGTACTTAGTGTTGTACTAGTGAATGTCTAAAAAAACCATACGAAAATTATGTTTGTTTTAAAACTTGAGATTACATAAAAAGTATTTTGCGTAGGATATGAACAGTTCCCATGAGCACTATCTTTTGAATTTCTGCCATTTTGGGGTTTCCTGGTGTCTGAGCTAGGTAGCAATCAGCCCCTTTTGCTATCATTCCCAGGGCACCCATGACAACAGGTATTGTTTTAGTATTCAGGTTCCACATTTTGCTGATTTCTATTTCAAGATCTTTATACTTACTCAGTTTTTGGTAGGTCTTGACAGATACGTTTATATCGCTTGGGACAGTCATATCAATGAGGAGGCATGTTCTTTGTCTGAAGTCTTTCAATATAATGTCTGGCCTATTTGCATCTATCTTCCTGTCAGTTTGAATGGTGAAGTTCCAGAGGAGTGAGATGTGGTCATTTTCAAGCACAGGAGGTGGATTGTGTTCCCACCAGTTTTTTTCATGGGGCAATCCAGGTTTTTGCAAATTACCCAGTGAATATATTGTGCAGCTCTATCATGCCTACTGAGGTACTCTCTGTAGGCGCTAGAAGACTGCATTTGGAGACAACATGGTCAATGGTTTCATTTTGTTGTCGGCATACACGACATGTTGGGCTACTGCCGTTCTTTAATATGTTGGCCTGGTAGTTTCTTGTTGGTAGGCATTGATCTTGAGCTGCTATGATAAATCCCTCTGTTTCAGATTTTAAGCCAGAGGCCATTAGCCATTGATGGGTCAGGGCTTTGTCGATATCTGCATTATTCGCTCTTTTTGGGTATTTGCCATAGAGAGGTTTTTCTTGCCATTTATTATTCAGAATATCTAAGGCCGCAGTTTTGGCACGGGTTTTCATGCGCCTAGCTTTTTCTGTGCTTGTTTCTTGTATGTCTATCTCTAATTCCGAAATTGGTTGTATTCGGAATTCACTTAGATATTCCTTTGCCTGTTTTGTGACTGAGTATGATGCTTTCTTGTTTTCATGTTTTGAGACAAGTTTTAACATCCAGTCCTCAGAGTTTTTCAGGTAGGTGTCTAGGCCAATTGTAGCAATCTTCATTGTTATTGCCAGTTGCAAAAGACCACGGCCTCCCTCTTTTCTTGGCAGATAGAGTCGTTCTGTATCTGCCTTAGGGTGGTGCATTCTATGCATTGTCAACAGTTTCCTTATTTTTCTGTCGAGCTGACATATTTCAGTAATTGACCAGTTAACAATATTGAAACTGTAAGTCACGACTGGTATGGCTAATGCATTGATCACTTCGATCCTGTTTCTTGCATTCAGCTCTGTCTTGAGTATTGCTCTCACTCTTCGATAGCATTCTCTCCTGATCCTTTCCTTCATCTCTGAATGCCTTATTCCGTTCCCTTCAATTACCCCTAGGTACTTGTAGCTCTCCGCTGGGTCTAGTTCTTTTATGACATTCTGTTGGTCAAGGTTAACGTTAGATGTTTCTGTCATTTTTCCTTTGATAAAGGTAGCCTTTGCACATTTATCGAGGCCGAATTGCATTCTGATGTCGTCACTGAATTGTTTGACTATCGCTAGTAAGCCCTTGAGTTGTTCGTCATTTTTTGCAAAAAGCTTTAAATCATCCATGTAAACGAGATGATTTATATTTTTATCAAACATTTTATACCCGTACTGCGCGTCATTGAGCAGCTTTGAGAGAGGTATTAAGGATAAACAAAAGAGGAGTGGTGACAGTGAGTCACCCTGGAAAATGCCACACGAAATTTTTACATCACCAGCATTTAGGGATTCATTGT
Organism: Octopus sinensis; assembly: GCF_006345805.1. Classification (NCBI taxonomy): domain Eukaryota; kingdom Metazoa; phylum Mollusca; class Cephalopoda; order Octopoda; family Octopodidae; genus Octopus; species Octopus sinensis. Next base: position 10,592,715 of record NC_043024.1, read on the forward strand.
CACTGTTCAGAGTTAGTGTGGTTCTCCATGATCTCATACTTACAGTCAAGAAGTTTCGCAGAGTAGGTGCTATCTTATACATTTCCAGGCATTTCCTAATCCAGCTATGTGGTAGGCTATCAAAAGCCTTTTTATAGTCTATCCAGGCTATTGATAAGTTTTTGTGTCGTTTGTGACAATCTTCTAAGATCATCTTATTGATGAGTAGTTGGTCTTTACAGCGGTAGGATCCACGTTTACATCCTTTCTGTTCATTAGGGAATATGCTGCTGTTTATTATTATTATTATTATCATTATTATTATTATTATTATTATTATTATTATTATTATTATTATTATTATTATTATTATTATGTTATTATTATTATTATTATTATTATTATTATTATTATTATTATTATCATTATTTGTAACCCCCCAAACTTTATGTCTGTTTTTGTATTGTCTCTCTCATCCTGGTGGCAGAATCGTATACACAAATATATATACGTATATTATTAGTGTGTGCGCGCATATATATATATATATATATATATATATATATATATATATAATAATATTAGGGAGTATATCCAAACTTACAGGGAAAAACTAGATTTAGGATTAAATCTAATTTCACAGTATAAATATAAATTAAATTAGAGATAAAACCACTATTAGGCAAATCAAACAGTGAAAAACATAACCAAAACATAAAAATAAAAATAATTAATATAATAGACAAAATATATAAAATATAAAATTTAAATTATTTAAATTTAAAATTATTAATTGATTTGCCTAATAGTGGTTTTATGTTTATTAATAATAGTCGTCTTTTGTTTATTTCCGTAAACCTGCCTTCGTCTTTTGTCTATTTTCATAAAGCTTCCCGTTATATATATATATATATGTACGTATTTCTTTGTTTTACACTGGATAGATATGGCATGGCCTTTGCTAATCGAATTCACTTTCTTTCATTTCTCAGGAAAGGACCAACAATGTGTGTCTCAGCGACTCTCTTTGCTTCTCTATTGTTATCCGTGTGTGCGCTATCAGTGTCATCTCTCACCACCGATTCCCCTGAATTCACAGACACATTCAGCTCTCTATATACGACAAACCTCAAAGAATTCAATGACTTTCCCATTTATTTCGATCAGAAAATTCCGGAATGGTTAAAAGGAAATCTGGTCAGTATCTATATTTAAATCTATCTATCTATCTATCTATCTATCTATCTATCTATCTATCTATCTATCTATCTATCTATCTATCTATCTATCTATCTATCTATCTATCTATCTGTCTGTCTGTCTGTCTGTCTGTCTGTCTGTCTGTCAGTCAGTCTATCCGTGTGTGTATGTGTGAATGCATCTGTGTGTTTGTATCCCTTCTCCATTTGACAACCGGCGTTGCCTTATTTATGTCCCTGTAACTTAGCACTACTGCCAAAGTGACCGACAAAATAAGTACTACACCTCCTCCTCCTTTTTTTTAAAAAAAAGTGCTGATGTTAATTTGTTCGACTGGACCCTTTAAGGCGGCGCTCCAGCATGGCCGCAGTCCAATGACTGAAGCAAATAAAAGATACAAGATTAAATATGAAATATATTCCTGCCATTTCTCTCACCTAAATATTTCGTTTTACTTCATTCATTGCAGATACGAAATGGTTTTGGTCAGTTTGAAAACGGCAAAAGGCATTTTCTCCACATGTTCGATTCATTTGCCAAACTGTCGAGCTGGAAGATAACCGGAAACAACACAGCTCTTTTTTCAACGAAGTTTGTAAAGAGTTCTACTTACAATCAAAGCATGGCCACAGACGACATTGCTCCGTATCTCACGTTTATCGGCGTCGAACCACCTTTTAGTCGATGGAAGCAATTTAAGTCTATCATAAATGGTTTGGATAACATGAACGTCAACGTCTATTCTTATCACAAAACGGCTAAAGCAAACGGTCAAGATGGCAAGGGTTGTTTTGCACTTACAGATTATTGGAAAATGTATGAATTCAACTGTACTACTTTACAGACCATTTCTGCATTCGAGGCGCCAGTTCCTCAGAAGTCATCACTTGGTTTCTTAAACCTCATATCCACGGCCCACCCTCTGCCCGAATTTGGCACAAATAACTCTTTGTTATTCCTATCGACGTTGAGCTTGGTTCCTTGGGTGAAAAGTTCAGTGAAGTTTATTCGGATTCATACAGCAGAGAAGCGAGAAGTCATTGCTAGTGTACCCGTTGACCAAATACCCTACATGCATTCTTTTTCTACGACCGAGCATTATGGGATATTGTTCTGCCATCCGATGTATTTGAACATTCCTAAATTTCTCAAAGAAATGCACCCGTTCGATGGTATGGACTGGTACGGGGACAGACCGATTGATGTTAACATAATCAACTTGAAGACGGGCGAGATTATAAAAATGAAAACAGAAAACAGCTTTGTCATGCACCACGCAAATGCCTACGAGGATGAAGATGGAAATATCATTGTAGACGCAGTCGGTTACGATGATCCGTTATTTGTAAAATCTATGTTAGTAGAGAATATGGTGAATCCAGCCAAACGAAAAAATATCCCGTTTTCAGCCCAGATCAGACGATATATTTTCAACGTTCAAAACAAGACAAGCAAAGTTCATACATTTTCCAGACCTTCGAACGAAACATTTCTCACTCGGTTCGATTTTCCGACGATTAACGAAAATTACCGAAGTAAACCTTACTGTTTTCTGTACGGCGTGGCATTAAGGGCAATAGATAATAATTTAACAAGTATAGCTTTAATCAAGAAGGATGTCTGCGAAAAAGGAAGAAACAAATACTATTACAAGACCGGTGTGTACGTGAGCGAAGCCATTTTCGTTCCGACACCAAATGCGGAAGAAGAGGACGATGGCGTTTTGCTACTTCCGGCGGCAGACGCATCAACAAATAAACATTATCTTTATGTAATAGATGCAAAAACCATGACCTTGATAAGTCAAGCGGCACTTCCTACGACAGTCCCTTACACATTACATGGCCATTTCATTCCCGAAAAACTGTAAATCGTGGAAATATATTCATAACAAACATGGCAGCGACGCATAAAAGCATAAGCACTTTAATCTTATTATTTGCTCAATAGTTCACCTCACTTTCACTTAGATTTATCTAGAGAAGATTAAACGCCTCACACACACACACACAAACACACACACACACACACACACATACACACACGCACACACACACACACACGCACGCACGCACACATATACTACAAAGATATACTTTTAGACTACATCTGCTCTGCAACCACTTTGACCTACTCACAAGATGAGCCGAAAAATATACAAGCAGCTTGGAAAATTCCCACAAACTTTATAGTCCGACGAAGGCAACTTAGCCGAATCTTTAAACTCACTGTCAACGATTAACACTTGTTAAAATAAAATATATATGATACTATAATTAAATGTCTTGCGTGATTCTTCAGTCAATGCTTGCTACTTTTTTTTTAGATATAATAATACATGAAAGCCAATCTAAAGAGTATGTGTGTGCGTGTGTGTTGTTTGTAGTGTGTGTGTGTGTGTGTGTGTGTGTGTGTGTGTGTGTGTGTGTGTGTGTGTGTTGTGTGTTGTTTGTATGTGTGTTGATTTGTGTGTGTGTGCATTTGGCGATACAAATCTGAGAAATAATACTCAGTACATGAACATATATCTATCTATCTATCTATCTATCTATCTATCTATCTATCTATCTATCTATCTATCTATCTATCTATCTATCTATCTATCTTACGGAGATGTACTTGCATAGCGACTGACTTGATCTGAGATCGTGTGCTGAAACGAAAACAATTAAAGCGTGGAACACACAAAAACCGTTAGATTCACTTCAACATTTAAATTTATATATATATATAAGTAGATAAATGAATTATCTTATTACGGATAATTCGAAAGATAAGGTGTGGCTGTGTGGTAGCAAGCTTGGTTCCCAATCACATGGATCCGAGATCAGTCTCACTGCGTGGCACCCTAGGCAAGTGTCTTCTACCGATACCTGGGTAGCAAACTCACAACTCACAACGTTCAGCTCCATTCTTTACTATATATATATATATATATATATATATATAATTCCTACGATGCTTGTTACATGGAATGAGATGAATGAAAATTTACCTAAAAAATAACAAAGTGAAACAGCTGTAAATGTTATTTTAACTACAATTAAAAATGACCTTTTAATACCAATGACCAACTTCTAATTGTTAATTGTTGCTCCGTTTCTTTTCTTATCTGAATATACATATATATATATATAGATATATATATATATATATATATATATTATATATATATAAGCAATAGTAAATCTTAGAGCGAGTTATAAACAGTAGCTGCAACACATCGTGACGTATATTTGCCATTTAAATATGGCTAACCCCTAAGGGTGGATGCTACTGTAGTTTGTAGCCCCAGGAGGACACCTCCTCCACCTCTGATAGGGCACAGAACGTGTGTCTATAGCCAGCTGGAGGAGGTGTCCTCCTGGGGCTACAAACTACAGTAGCATCCACCCTTAGCGGTTAGCCATATTTAAATGGCAAATACACATACATACATACATACATACATACATACATACATACATATATATATATATATATATATATATATATATATATATATATATATATATATATATATATATATCTATATATATATGCACACCACGCACACGCTCACACACAGACAGACAAACACACACACGCTTTCATCGTGATGTAGGTGATTCAAGGGCCGAGAGTTTGATGCATAGCACTCATGAAACACACAGACAGATATTTATCGATATGCAAGCTTAGATAGATAGGTAGGTAGGTAGATAGACAGTAGAAGACACTAGGGTGCCACGCACTGAGACTGATCTCGGAGCCATGGGATTGGGAACCAAGCTTGTTACCACACAGCCACACCTTAGATGTATTTATTGCAAGAAACGACCCTGAACGTTGTTCTTTTCCACTCTAGGCATAGGTTCCGAAATTTTTTGGGAGGGAGCCAGCCGATTAGATCAACCCCAGTGCGTAACTGGTACTTATTTAATCGACCCCAAAAGGATGAAAGGCAAGATCGACCTTGGCGGAATTTGAGCTCAGAACCTAGCGGCAGACGAAATACCTATTTCTTTACTACCCACAAGGGGCTAAACACAGAGGGGACAAACAAGGACAGACAAACGGATTAAGTCGATTACATCGACCCCAGTGCGTAACTGGTACTTATTTAATCGACCCCGAAAGGATGAAAGGCAAAGTCGACCTCAGCGGAATTTGAACTCAGAACGTAACGGCGGACGAAATACCGCTAAGCATTTCGCCCAGCGTGCTAACGTTTCTGCCCACTCCTCGCTTTACGTTTTACGTAGTTTAAAAGTTTTCCGGTCCCTGAAACGTGTCCAAATGAACGTGTGAAAAACGAAAAAGGAATTTTGAAAGAAGCCTTGTTTTAAAACGGGGTTTAAAACATCAAGTAGCTATGGGTGTCCACCAGAATGAAACAGTAATCAAAAGGATCCATTGGTAAAAAAATTTGAGAACCTCTGTCCGAGCTGGTTATCCCATTTGCTAGAAATAGCAGCCATATCACCCTGCAGCGACCATAAAGAAGGCCGTAAGGTGAGGGAAGTGATGTTTCCATCATTCGTCTGTCAGATCAGAGCTAATGTGGTGGTCAAACAGTCCTTTCTTCTATAGGCACAATGCTTGAAATTTTGAGGGGAGGGGTTTAGTAGATTTCAGTGTTAAACTGGTATCTTATTTTATCGATCTCTATTGATGAAAGGCAATGTTCAACTTCATCAATATTCAATGGCATCCTCGAGTTGTGTCCCTTGAATAGTGTCATAAAGAGTATATATTGATTATCTCCCCTGGACGCTAGAACCCGGAGAATATTACGAAGGAAATTGCGATTTGAATATAAGTTTACGAAGCTGTGTGTGTGTGGTGTGTGTGTGTGTGTGTGTGGTTGTGTGTGTGTGTGTGTGTGTGTGTGTGTGTGTGTGTGTGTGGTGTGTGTGTATGTGCATGCGTGCGCCTGTTTGCGTGCACTTGTGTGTGCGTACATACATACATACGCATACACGTATACACACATATACATAGACACATACTTAAATACTTACATACATGCATATATATACTAATATGCACACACACATATATACTTATATACATACATTCGTGCATACATACATACATACATACATACATACATACACACATACATACGTACATACATACATACATACATACATACATACATACATAAATACATACATACATACATACATATATACATACATACACACATACATACATACACACACACACATACATACATTCACACATACATACATACATACATACATATATATACACACACACACACACACGTTGGCTTTCAAAGAGTACTTATGAAAATCTAAACAGCATCAAGGGCGCATGCGCACATTCATTAACCCCCCCCTCCCGCACACAAGAAAGAAAGTCGAGAAGTGAGAAGTCATTGGCAGCGTCTGGAGGAAGAGGTGCACCGTGATATCATTACTGTTTATGCCGTCTTTTAAACGTTCTGAGTTCAAATCCCGCCGAGGTCGACTTTGCCTTTCATCCTTTCGGGAAGGATAAACTACGTACCAGTTGCGTACTAGGGTCGATCTAATCGGTTGGTCCCCGCCCGTCAAAATTTCGGGCCTTGTGCACTTTATCTCGCACTGCCATGACCAAGGTGTTGTATTATCAAGGGTATTCCAACCATGGCAATCTTGTTGGTTTTTAAAATTAGAGAGGCGTTTGCTGATGGTCGCGGTATGTAATGTAAGGGAGATAAATCTGGTATAGAAAATTTTGAATTGTCTCCCTTAGAAACATTTTATTTATTTATTTATTTATTTTTTTATTTAATTAATTATTTACTCTTTTACTTGTTTCAGTCATTTGACTGCGGCCATGCTGGAGCACCGGCTTTAGTTGAACGGATCGACCCCAGGACTTATTCTTTGGAAGCCCAGTACTTATTCTATCGGTGTCTTTTGCCGAACCGCTATGTTACAGGGACATAAACACACCAACATTGGTTGTTAAGCGATGGTGGGGGGGGGGACAAACACAAGCGCACACACACTCATATGTATACGACGGGCTTCTTTCAGTTTCCGTCTACCAAATCCAGTCACAAGGCTTTGGTCAGCCCGAGGCTATAGTAGAAGACACTTGCCCAAGGTGCCACGCAGTGGGACTGAACCCGGAACCATGTGGTTGGTTAGCAAGCTTCTTACCACACAGCCACTCCTGCGCCTTTATTTATTTACTTCCATGTGACTTTTTCCGTGATCGATTGTTTTATATGAAAATAGTTGGAAAATTCCCCCCCCCCATACACTGATTATACGGATTTTAAAAAAGCAAAAAAACAAAAATACAAAAATAGTTCTTAGAAAATATTTTGATTGAAAAAGTAAATGGAGATGGTCACTATAGGAATGACTCTGATCATACTTGTTTCATGGTTAAACAATAAGGTAAAGAATAGAAGCGGCAACAACCATCACGGCTGCTCCCTACCCCCACCGTTGCCACCACCATCACCCCCATCAGCACCACCGTTGCCACGACGACGACGACGACGACCACCACCACCACCAGCACCAATAATAATTGTATGATAGAGGTGTCGGCGGCGGATGGGTGGTACTTATCTCTTCACCTCCGTCGCCAGTATTTGTGTTTCTTCCCGCCCCCCATTTTTCTTACTTATGGACTCCTTTGATTACTATTTTGCTTGGACGGACCACCGGAATCCTTTGATGTTTAAAAAAAGCCAATTATATTTTCATAATTAGATATTTTTAGGAATTGGATAAAAAGGAATTGGATTAAAATATTTTGTGTATTGGAGAAATATAGACAATTCATTGTTGATGAATTTTAACAATAAAATGATATACGGACTTCCGAAGGCCATATAGGTCCCCGGGGGTCAAGTGGATCCCCGACGGCCATGTGGATCCCCGAGGGCCATGTGGATCCCCGAGGGCTATGTGGATCCTCGAAGGCCATGTGGATACCCGAGGACCATGTGGATTTTCAAGTCCATGTAGATTCTCGAGGGCCATGTAGATCCCCGAGGACCATGTGGATCCGCGAGGGTCATGTGGATCTCCGAGGGCCATGTGGATCCCGGAGAGCCATATGGATCTCCGAGGGTCATGTGGATTCCCGAGAGCCATGTGGATCTTCGAGGGCCACATGGATCTCCAAGGGCCATGTCGATCCTTGAGGGCCATGTGGATTTCCGAGGGTCATGTGGATTCCAGACGGCCATGTGAACCTTCGAGGGCTATATGGATCTCCGAGAGTATGTGTATCCCCGAGGGCCATGTGGATCTCCGAGGGCCATGTGGATCCCCGAGGGCCATGTGGATCTTCGAGGGCCACATGGATCTCCAAGGGCCATGTCGATCCTTGAGGGCCATGTGGATTTCCGAGGGTCATGTGGATTCCAGAGGGCCATGTGGACCTTCGAGGGCTATATGGATCTCCGAGGGTATGTGTATTCCCGAGGGCCATGTGGATCTCCGAGGGTGATGTGGATTCCCGAGGGCCATGTGGATCTTCGGGGGCCACATGGATCTCCAAGGGCCATGTCGATCCTTGAGGGCCATGTGGATTTCCGAGGGCCATACGGACCATGGTTGAGAACCACTGGTCTCACTGGTGATCTCTCTTATCGCCAGTCTACATTCCGCAAATAAAAATTAAAGAAAAAGGGGAAGCCGAGCTAGACGTGATTTGAACCCGGAAAGTACAGGATTTCCAACAGCACGCTACCATTGTCTAAGGAGCAATTGTGATAATTCTTCTAATTTCGAAGCAAAGCCTGCATTTTTCTGTGGAGAGTCGTTGTTCGATTTCACCAACTCCAGTAATTCACTGGTGCTTATTTTATCAACACTGAAAAAAAAAAAAAAGAAAATGAAAGGCATTGTTGACCTCAACAGAATTTGAACTCAGAATGCAAAGAACCAGAAGAAATGCCACTAAGCATTTTGTTCGATGCACTAACGATTCTATTTCAAGACAGTAAGTTCATAATTCTTTCTTATTTATGGCACGAGAAGACTGTGTCTATTTTGAATAAAGAACAAGAGTGGGTTGACAGCTCATGGCTAGGTATGATCGTAAATATTATTATAGGTATCCCTTTTACTTAGGAGAAAGGATATACGACATTATGAACAGCCAATTTGATAGAAGTAACTATCTATAAAAAAGAGGCAGGTTAAATCATGATGTTAATTATCAGTTAAAGGGGCAAGACAAGAAGAAACTTAAGATGCTGATACAAGGAAAACTTATTAGAGGCACGACGGGGGAACGTTTATAAACAATATTGTTTTGTTGTATAAAAATAAAATTTAAGAATTCCAAAATGATATCATAACCGAAATAGCCAAAAGGTGAGTATGTTTCAATTATAAACTTTAAAAAGGAAGATTATGTAGATTCAGTTTAATAGCCATTTTTGTGCTTAATTAACTAATCATTTGGTAGTTTCTATAAAGACTGCTCAAGGCACTGGCATATGGAGTGTCTGGAAAGATATACTTACTATCTTTTAATTTTATTAATTTTAAGCCGCGAATCAGAAGCGGGGTGTTGAGATAATGGTAATACACAGACATATTTAAGCAAAAATTATAAAATCTAAAGTAAAAAATACAAATACTCGAAAAATATGCGCTGATATAATTATATGTAAGGTGTAAAATAATGACTAGAGATACATATAAAAAGAGGGTCTTTATATTCTCTTTTATTTTTTTTTTCTCTTTTACTTGTTTCAGTCATTTGACTGCGGCCATGCTGGAGCACCGCCTTTAATCGAGCAACTCGACCCCAGGACTTATTCTTTTGTAAGCCTAGTACATGTTAGTTAGTTAGTTAGTTAATTTGGCTCAAAAGCAAATAGCAAGGCCATGTAGGAGGACATGGAGTTAAGTACAGGGTGGCGCTCATGTAAAGAGTTCAGGCCACTTGAGGTCAAGGGAGGCTTTGAACAAAGCGGTCGTCGGCATCTTCCCCATCTCGTCTGGCAGCTTGTTCCACCTCGTCTGGCAGCTTGTTCCATCTCGTCTGGCAGCTCTCCTTCGATTGAGATGAAATCGTCGCAGGTAGAGCTTTTCGGAATGACCCCGCAGCCGACGCTCCGGAGCAGGAGTGAAGAACAGCTCTTTCGAGAGGTTACACTTCCCGCTTATGATGTTGTGGGCGAGAATGAGATCACCACGGCGGCGGCGTTTTTCAAGAGAATAAAGGTCGAGCGTCCTCAGCCTTTCTTCGTAGGACAAATTTTTTAGACCATGAACCAGGCGGGTAGCCAGTCTCTGGACTCTTTCGAGGTGCTGTATGTCTTTGAGGAGATAAGGAGAAGAGGCTTGAATCCCATACTCCAATATGGGTCTCACCAGCGTGACATAGAGTGGCAGGAATATGGCTGCTGTGAGCACTCCGAATGACCGTCGAATCAAAAACAGAATTCCGCGCGCTTTGTTGGCAGCATGGACGCACTGGGCCGAAGGCGAAAAGGAGGAATCCACCAAGATACCCAGGTCCTTTACCTGATCGGTCCTCTCCAGCAGCAGACGACCCGGCTCGAAATCAAGTTGAGTTGTAGGAGTAGAGCCAACAGGCAGATGACAGCACTTTGACACGTTCAGACACAGGTCCCAATCGTTAGACCACTTCCAAATTTGGTGGAGGCATCGACGAAGATCCTCTATACTACCGCGAGGAGCGACCAGTTTGATATCGTCGGCAAATAGAAGGGTGTGTTGCGTGAGGTCGTCGGGCAAGTCATTTATGAAGACGACAACAAGGGCCCAAGCACTGAACCTTGAGGCACGCCACTGCTCGCACTGGAGACGTCGGACCGCGAACCATTAACTTGAACTTGGAAGGAGCGATCTGAGAGGAAGGCACCAACCCATCGTACAATATCCGGATGGAAACTATATGCTTGAAGCTTGACAAGTAGTAGGCGGTGGTTTACCGAGTCAAAAGCTTTGGCAAAGTCCAATAAAACGATGTCAACAGCATCACTATCATCGAGGATGCGCGTCACTAATTCTTCCATTACTAGTAAGTTGGTCAAGCATGATCTCTTCGGCACGAAGCCGTGTTGGGAATCATGATCGAGGCTGTGCTTAGGAGGTGGAGCATCATACTTTTCTTAAGGATGGTTCGAACATCTTGCTGATTATTGATGTAAGGGAAACCGGTCGGTAGTTAAGCGGGTCTTCGCGGCTCCCTTTCTTGAAAATTGGGCAGATTATCGCTGTTCTCCAGTCTGCAGGTATAACACCCGTCGCCAATGACATATTGAATAGTCGTGTTAAGGGCTCGCAGATGACCGGAGCCAACGCTTTGATAACCCGTGGGTGTATGCCGTCAGGGCCGTGACCCTTGTTGACATCGAGGCCTTGAATAACACGTTTGACTTGGTCCCGCGTGATGATCAATCGAAGCATTGGAGGTACCGATCTATCAAATGGAGGGGGTTCACGACCATCATCTTGTTTGAAAATAGTTGAAAAAGCCTCGGCAAATAATTGACTCTGTTGATAAGGGTCCTCAATCGATACGCCTTTGAGTCTACCAATGTTACAATCTGGTTGTTCAAGCGGGAAAGAAGGTTTTTGGATTGCTACTGGCATTTGCCGCGATTTTGTATTCATAACTGAAGCGTTCTTTCTTTTCAATTTTCACGGCTCGGTCTCGTTGAGTTTTGTACACCTCAAAAGCTGCAGTCGAATCCAGATTTTTGAATTCAGCCCAAGCAATATCTCTGAGTCGACGTTCTCGTTTAACCTTCTTCGTCACCCAGGGCTTGTGTTTCTTCCTCTTGGAAGTCCAACGGGAACTGCCTGGTCAATCAACAGATTACATATGCTTTGAGGGATGACCATAGTTCGTCAACTGAGGACAACGTCATCAGGGAACGCCAGTCCAGAAGCGCGGAAGCCTCGGTTAGAATTTCAAGATTAATTGCAGAGAAGACTCTACGTGGCAGCGAAGTAATCGTGGGCGTGGAAAAAGTTGTGTGCATGACGAACTTCAGGACCGCATGATCACTCTTGGCAAGAGGGGCGCACACAGATACGTCTGACACTGATCTTGGATAGCGGGAGAATACCAGATCTAGCATAGATGGCTGCTGCCTTGTCGGATATTCAACATGTTGCGATAGAAAACAATCTTCAGCCACGTCAAGAAGGGCCTGGCCGAACCGGGAAGATGTTGTACAAATTGATGCGGGCCAATCGATCATGGGAGCGTTGAAGTCGCCTAGTACCAAGCAGTCATGCGAAGCTGAAACGAATCTTATCGCCTCGAGTAGATGAGCATCGTCCTGGGGGTCGGCTAGAGGCGGCCTGTAGACAGCCAACACGGGCAGGCAATAGACGGCATCGAATTTGGTTGTAGGTTGAGCATTTGTGGGTAGAATACCGCAGGACGGTTTGTGCTCAGACTTAACATACACAGCAACACCTCCACCTCGCCTTTTTCCTCTGTCACATCTGAAAAGGACGTAGCCCTGCAGGTAGATCTCTGAGTCCTTTACTGCTGGAGTCAGCCAAGTCTCGGTGATAGCTATCACATCAGGGGAGTCGCGTAGGGCCAGTGTAAATAGTTCACTGAACTTTGGGAATAAGGAGCACGAGTTGGTGTAGACGATGCTGAGCTGTGAAGTCTGAGGGGCGGGAGTTGGGGAACAAGCAGAATAAAGGGCATCAGAGATAGCATCGTTGACGGGGGTATCAACTTCACTTCGATTTGCCCTCACATCACTTTCCCTGTCAGCACTACAGCATGGGACCAGAGGTAGGACTTGATTATCTGTCCATCTTGGATTCGTAAACCCTTCTCTCCCATTTGTTTCCTCATCTTTAGCTCGGATATCAGTTCCTCCGGCGAATTCTCTCTCTTAGTGAGTATTCCTCGCGAAAACCCATATTGGGGTCCTCCAGGCATGCGTCTGAGCTCTGTTCAGAAAGACTGAAGCCTCCCGATCAGAAGAAAAGATTACCCTTATTGGGCGTGGTCTAGTATCTGCGCGGTTGGGTTCGCTTGGAATCTTCCTAGCCGAGCGACCTTAAGAACACTGACATTTTCGTTCACAGAGAACAATTTTCCAACCAAAATGGAAACAAAATTAATGTCATCTTTTAGGCGGTTTATGCCTGTATCACAGGTGGATTCCGCTTTGCCATATATTATTGCCGATCTTGAGTGGGCAAAAAGTTCTCTACTATGAGCTGCGCGTATTCGATCTTCGTTGGAGGATTTCGAAAGAGTGGTTTCATAGCCATCGGACTTATGTCGGCCTGTGGGGTCGATCGGAATGGATTTAGTGGTCATAATTTTCCCGCCTGGTTTGGACTGCACTGCCTCTTCTTCGGTTTGGGGGAGCACCACTCCCAGATGAACCCACATCGAGATCGTTCAGAATTGGTTGAGCAATGGCATTAATGGGAAGGACAAGTGAAGGAGAATCCAAACAGATTTTTCGTGATCAGGTTTCATAGCCAAATCTGCCCCTCTGGAGTTTTGACTACGTTTCTTCTTTTGGGGAGAACAACGGTCTTCAGGTGGGTTTGAGTCTACGCTCCTCGAACTAGGTTGGGGAACCTCCGGGACCGAAAAGGCAGATGAGGAAGAATCCGCACAGGAACGATCATGTGCAGGAACGACCGCCGGTTCCTTCGCCTTCTTTGGTCGCTTCGATTTTGTTCCCTTCGGTTTGGACGTCTCCAGGGAAGAAATCATATTCTATCGGTTTCTTTTGCCGAACCGCTAAGTAACGGGGACATAAACACTCCAGCATCGGTTGTCAAGCAATGCTAGGGGAACAAACACAGACACACAAACACACACACATACATATATACGACAGGCTTCTTTCAGTTTCCGTCTACCAAATCCACTCACAAGGCATTGGTCGGCCCGGGGCTATAGCAGAAGACACTTGCCCAAGATGCAACGTAGTGGGACTGAACCCGGAACCATGTGGTTTGTTAGCAAGCTACTTACCACACAGCCACTCCTGCGCCTATATATATATAATATATATATAATATATATATATATATATATATATATATACATATATATATATATATATATATAATATATATATATATATATATATTATATATATATATATATATATATATATTATATCTATATATATATGTAGGTGAGAGGTTGGTGTGTGAAAGCACGTGTTGGATGTATAAAAAATAAAAAAAATAGAGTGAAAAAACTACAGAGGCTTGTGTTATAAGGTTAAGAATATATTTAAATGGTCATTTAGAAAATGTTCCTGTACAACAACATTTTATAACATTTTTCTAACATAACGACTTAAATATAGTCTTTAATCTTATAACACAAGCCTTCTGTAGTTTTTTTCACTCTTTTTTATTTTATAATATATATACATACATATATATATATATATATATATATATATATATATATAATATATATATATATTATATATATATATATATATATATAATATATACATATATATATAAGTTCAGCAACAATTTAGATTCAAATGAATATGGTACTTAATTTAGATGCACCAGAATTTTGTATGGTGTTATCCATAAAAATTTGTGGGGTGATTATAATCAAAAATAAGCAACAAGAATGACTCGGCAATTTGGTACAATTGTTTCGCACTACAACATTTTATTAAAAGTTGTAAGTATTACAGCAGATTTAAGATGTTGAGTGATCTTCAGCCAATTATATGGGTTTTCCAGTAATACAAAAGCTTTTAAATCAAATAGTAACATTTTAGAGAAGGTAGATATACAGATATATATATATATATGCACACACACACACACACCACACACACACACCACACACACACACACCACACACATATATATATATGCATATATGCATATATATATATATATATAATACACAAATATTTATACGCTTATATGAATATAGTATAAGTATCTTGCATAGACCTAAGTAGCTGAAAAATATGAGTTTAAGAACAAGAAATATAACAATTTCAAAGGGATAAGAGATTAATAAGTACAGAGATGAAAATAAGAAAACAAAATAACAAGAATTTGTAGAATTTGACTGCGGCCATGCTGGAGTACCGTACTGAAGGGTTTTAATCGAATGAAACAACCCCCAGGGCTTATTTTTAAGCCTAGAACTCATTCTATTGGTCTCTTTTGCCATAGGTTACATACATTTCTTATTAAGAAATGTATGTAACCTATGTATAAAGAGGCAGGGGATTAAAATTAGAGGCAGGGAAGAGATAAAGGTAACCTGAAAAGAGGGGGTACTAGGTAGGGAAGTAGAGAGGGTAGTTACAGGTATTCAAACCAAAGAGGTTTTATGAGTTGTAATATTACAGGTGTTATTGTGTGTATGAATTTTTAGTTTCTAGGGAGTCTATGAATTAGTCAAAGGGAGACTTACTTTCAGAATTTACTACAAATATAAATAATATGACCAGTTGTGTACAACATCATAGAAAGGAAAATAGTGTAATCACCAAAATAAGATTAAATCTGACTAACTAGGCAGGGGTTATCATGGGATAATTTATGATATAAATTGGACATGGGCGATCGTTGTATTCTTTCTTGTCTTGAGGTTCACAGCCAAACGGCTGAGTGGATTCCCATGAATAATGGCACACATGTGGAGACGGGTGTATAGATTGGAATGCATTTTTTTTTCGTAACCCCTATACTTACCGAGAAAATCGATTAAAACCTTTTCTAATATAATTTCCCTCTTTCTTCCGCCATTAAAACAATCAGTTGCTCAGAAGCTGTTTTCTGACAAGGTTGGGGGAGTCAGGAAATTCTCATACAGTTGGAGGCTCCAATCGAAACAGGGGACCCGAAATGACAAGGTTGACAAACGCTGTTATAGATTATGTCTAACCGAAAACGATCACAGCCACATCATCCAAACAGATCGGGTGAAACCGGACTTAGCTGCTAGTATTATATATAGCACACCATATAACCAGCACTTAGCATATAATATATGTAATGTAATATAAGCCACCATATAACATAATATCCCATAATTTTTATATTTTATACTGGAGAGTAAGTCTATAACAAATACGACACCGAAATTAATTCCCACCATCAAAGTTCAAGTATAATAACTATAATTGTTAGTTTCGAAAATACTTAAATGTACGGGTGATGCGATGCATGCATGATGACCTTAGGTCTAATCTATTATTAATCAGGTTGATCTTGTCTCTATAATTAAAAATCTCATAATTTTCCATTGAGCAAAGCTCACACCCATATCGACTATCTCTATAAGGCTGCGCTCTCCGTATTATATCCTATTCAAGGCTAAATCAGGCCTCGCTATCTTTAAGTTCCCAAATCTTACCAGATAAAGACGTATTATTTGCTTTATGTTTGAATCTAAATGACATAGGTGTTACGTTCCTGTAACTAAACGGTTCGGCCAAAGGCACCGATGGAATAAGTGCCAAACTTGAAAAAATAAAAACAAAAAAGCAGCATCAGTTGATTTGTTCGACTAAAAATTTTCAGGGCGGCACCCCAGCATGGCCACAGTCCGATAACTGAAACAAGTAAAAGAAAGGTACTAATAATAGCAATAACGTTCCTAAATACAATTGATAGGGTTTGAGAGGGTCGTTTATTATCATATCTCAGTTTCTCATTTAATTAGGGTTAGATTTACTTCTCACACACCTATCACTAACATTAATATGCTTTTCAATCAAAATCTTGTGATAACTATGTCAAATGGGGAAGTGCTAGTTAAGTAGTGTTAGGAATATCCTTATTGTATTTGTAGTTACATTCAAGGTATGAAAAGGACCTTAGAGCTATTTACTACAAGTTGCTCTATGCGTTTCAGGTTGCGTTTGGAAATATTTGTTGTAAGGTCTCTTTTGTAGTAGGGAACCGTTTTATTAAATAATTCTGCATATCATCATAGGTTAGACATACGATTTCTAATATCGTCACTTATACGTTTTATGACTGTCGACAGCCCAACAGTATGGACTACTTTTCTACTGTTCGTGTAAACAATGTATGTACATGATTATTATATGTATGCGTATATATATATATATATATCTAATATATATATATATATATATTATATATATATATATGATATAATATATATATATATATATTATCTGTATATATATGTATATGCATTTAATTAGTAATATGTATATGTATATATTATATATGTACACACACATATATATGCACATAGCCACACACGCACATACATCTATACATATACGTATATATCGTATAAATACACATACATATATGTGCATATGAGAATGTATATATATGTGTATATATATATAAAAATATATATATATATATATGTATATATATGATATACATAATATATATATCTAATGACTCATATTATATATATATATATATATAGATATATATATATGTATGCATGTATATGTTTGTGTATATATATATGTATACACACTCATATCATGTGAGTAAACGTGTATGTAATATAAATCTCTACCATTCACTCTTTCCCTCTCTTTCTATATATATTCGTGTGAATGTGTTGTGTGTTGTGTCTGTCTGTGTGTACGTCATGTAAGGCTCTAACTCGTGCTTCGATGACTCCATCATCAATGAAGCAAATATTCAATTTATTAAAACCCCATCATATACACCGTTATGTACATACATACATACAATTATATATACATACATGTACATAACTGATATATATATATATTATATAATATATATATATATATATAACCCTATATATGCATATATATGTATTATACAGATACATATGTGTATAAACATATATATAGGTATGTATATATATATATATATTATATATATATATATAGATCTATATATATATATATATATTATTTATATGTTGTATATGTAAGCATACATATATATATATATTGTAATGTATATAATATATATATTTCATATATATATATATTATATCTAATATATATATATGACTGTGTATGTATGCACATATATATTATGTGTGTGTGTGTATATATACATACGTATATATATACATATATATATGTATATATGTATATGTATATGTGAATATATATATATATATATATATATATCTATTATATACACACCACACATTATATATAGATATATACACATATATATATATATATATATATATATATATAGATGTATATATATGTCATATACACACACACATACATACATACACATATTATATATATGTAGAAGAAAGGAAATATAAACTAGTTATCTGTTTACTTTCACCGGTATCCTTGACACTCCCCCACTCCAAGGCCAAGATCGTCGCCGCGAGGCCGCCGTCATAGCTACACTCATCATTACGATCATCATCATCATCATCATTATCATCATTATCCAGATCCTTCCTTCGCAGCTCCTTGTCCCCCTCCCCTCTTCTACTCCAACATCTCTACAACCACTAACATCCTCCACACCGGCTTCTTCGCCATCTACACCATCATCATCATCATCATCGTCATTATTATTATTATCATCATCATCATCATCATCATCATCATCGACGCCATTATTGGAAATTATCATAACAT
>NC_043024.1:10611571-10636571 GCF_006345805.1 Octopus sinensis
AAACAGACCAATAAAATAAGTACTAGGCTTACAAAGAATAAGTCCTCGGGTCAGTTTGTTCGACTAAAGGTGGTGCTCCAGCATGGCTGCAGTCAAATGACTGAAACAAGTAAAAGAATAAAAGAAGATATATATACACCCACACATACATACATTTCTATATACACACACACACATGTGTATATAGGCACACACACACACATGCATGTACACACACACACATATGCATACATACAGAAATTGTAAGTGATTTCTATATTAGATATATATATAATCCACTATTTAAAGATATTGAGTGCTACAAACATTGGTTGAAATAAAGGTCAGAGATACTTTACCCCTCACAGAAGCTATAGGGGTTACTCAGGAGTTTTGCAAGCCCTTCCTCACATTTCAAGTGTCACACAAGCGTTTGGCCCCTTAGTCTGAATGTGGTGCAGGTACGACTTGCCTCTCGGTCACTTTTTCCTCTTTTCACTCTCAGTATATTATGTTTGTCCACCGTAAATTAGGTTTGGTCAGTTTGTCATACGACATACAAGATACTTGTCTGATTCAAGAGTGTCGGCTCAGACTCTTTGGTCATGTTGTGGGGTGTATGGTGTTAGCAAAGTCGACCTCGGCAGAATTTGAACTCAGAACGTAACGGCAGACGAAATACGGCTACGCATTTCGCCCGGTGTGCTAACGTTTCTGCCAGCTCACCACCTTAAATACTTCACATAATATAAAAGAAATGAGTTAAAATTGTTTGGCATGGGTCACAGTGCCCTTTTATTAAAGTACTTTCTACCCCTAACTGTAGAACCTGGCTATGCTATCGCACTTGCATGCTAATTTCCCGAGCAGGCTGTTTTCAACAATATTTTTTTGTTTATCAATGGTAAAAGTTTAAAGTTACGTATTAGAAAAACATCTTTAAAAGTTTCAATGTCGACAAATTAAAATGTTCAAAACAGATAAATTTAGCATTGTGAATCAGAAGGGCAGGTGTAAGTTTAAATGTTCATACCTGTCAATAATATTAAAACTGTATATCAATTTGTTTTGAATGTACAAAGTTCGTTAATTGCATATTTTTACTGTTCCATTTACAAAATGGATTTGTAACGTGCAAGTTAGTTGGTTGATTTCTTTGTCTGAAAACCCTAGCTTATCCAGATTGTTACTTAGGCATTTAGACACAAAACCAAGTGCACAAATTATTATTACAAGACGGTGAGCTGGCAGAATGGTTAGCATGCCGGGCGAAATGCTTAGAGGTATTTCGTCTGCTGTTACGTTCTGAGTTCAGATTCCGCTGAGGTCGAATTTGCCTTTCATCCTTTCAGGGTCGATTAAATAAGTACCAGTTACGCACAGAGGTCGATATAATCGACTTAATCCGTTTGTCTGTCCTTGTTTGTCCCCTCTGTGTTTAGCCCCTTGTGGGTAGTAAAGAAATAGAAATAGGTATTTCATCTGCCAATACGTTCTGAGATCAAATTCCGCTGAGGTCGACTTTGCCTTTCATCCTTTCAGGGTCGATTAAATAAGTACAGTTTCAGACGCACAGAGTCCATATAATCGACTTAATCCGTTTGTCTGTCCTTGTTTGTCCCCTCTGTGTTTAGGCCCTTGTGGGTAGTAAAGAAATAGAAATAGTATTTCATCTGCCAATACGTTCTGAGATCAAAAAAGACTGTAGGCGACTTTGCCTTTTTCCCTTTCGGGGTCAGTTAAATAAGTACCAGTTACACACTGGGGTTGATATAATCTACTTAATCCCTTTGTCTGTCCTTGTTTGTCCCCTCTATGTTCAGCTCCTTGTGGGCAATAAGAGAAATAACAAATTATTATTGGTATATGCATTCTGAGTTCAAATTCTACTAAGGTCAACTTTGCCTTTCATACTTTCAGGGTTGATAAATTAAGTACCAGTTGAGCACAGGGGTCAATGTAATTGATTGAAACCCTTCCACAAAATTTCTGACCTTGTGCCAAAATTTGAAACCGTTGTTGTTGTTGTTATTGCTATTAAGGTGGTGAACTGACAGAGTTGTTAGCATGACAGGCAAAATTCTTAGTGGTATTCTATCCATCTTTACATTCTGAGTTCAAATTCCGCCGAGGTCGACTTTGCCTTTTATCCTTTTGGGGGTTGATAAATTAAGTACAAGTCATGTACTGGGAGTTGATGTGACCAACTTACCCCTCCTCACAAATTCCAGGCCTTGTGCCTAGGATCACCTGCTGTGCTTGAGGAGACCTATTGAGTCAAGTATATCAACATCAAAATCAAATGGAAATTGTAGTTGTGATCCTCGTGCCGGTGGCACTTAAAAGGCACCATCCAAACATGGCTGATGCCAGCACCGCCATGGCTGGCTTCTGTGCCAGTGGCACATAAAATGCACTAACCGATCATGGTCATTGGCAGCCTCCTCTGGCCCCTGTGCCAGTGGCATGTAAAAAGCAGCCACTACACTCTCAGAGTGGTTGGCATTAGGAAGGGCATCCAGCTGTAGAAACACTGCCAGATCAGACTGGAGCCTGGTGCAGCCATCTGGTTCGCCAGTCGTCAGTCAAAATCGTCCAACCTATGCCAGCATGGAAAGCGGATGTTAAACGATGATGATGATGACTAAGGTGGGGAGCTGGCAAAATGGTTAGCAGCATTTTGTCTGTCTTTATGTTCTGAGTTCAAATTCCACCTTGCTCACCTTTACCTTTCATCCTTCCAGGGGCCGATAAAATAATTACAAGTTGAACACTGGGGTCGATCTAATTGGCTTATTCCCTCCCCTAAAATTACTGGCCTTGTGCCAAAATTGGAAACCATTATTATTATCATCATCATCATTATTATCATTATTATTATCATTATTATCATTATTATTATCATTATTATTATCATTATTATTATTATTATCATTATTATTATCATTATCATTATTATTATTATTTTTATTATTATTATTATTATCATTATTATTATTATTATTATTATTATTTTATTATTATTATTATTATTATTATTATTATTATTGAGTGAGAGAGCAGTTCATACCATCAAAGTGACACTGGGGTAAAATATACGAAGCCCAATATACCCATCATGACTACCCGTCTGATAAGGGTACACCAGGCACATGCATCACAACCATATGTGCGTGACATGGTGATCTCATATCAAGATAAACAGCACATGACCTTGCAGGTGGGGCACAGTTAGAATTTTCTTCAGGTTGAGTAGCCCATCCTGCTCAAACGGTCCCTGAATAAGGGTTGTTTAAGGATGTTGAAAGAACACCCATGTTTCCAGAGGTGAACTATTCAAACCCCAAGAATCCCTCTCAACACATGGCTATGATGCTCCCCCACTACTTCTGCTCGTGATCAGAGATGCACATATCGTCAGCCACTAAGGGACATGCTCAACTGGTTAAGGTCAAACAACTGACAAGCAAATCTGTGGTATTGAGCAGAATATTTGCTGTAGCCCATCTTTTATACCAAGACATTATTATTATTATTATTATTATTATTACTATTACTATTACTTTTACTATTATTATTATTGTTATTATTATCATTATTATTATCATTATTATTATTATTATTACTTTTTTTTCTTCTTCTTTCAAATTTGCTTCCATTTCTTGCCGAGTGTCTTCCCGACTCCTAGGGCAAAGAAACTCATAGTATACATTGGTAGGCCATTAAACCAAACTCAGTAGTTCGTTCATTTTTTTTTTTTTTTTAAAGTTAAATTAAAATACATGAGTAGCAACAGTTCTCACATCGACAATGCTCTTCTCAATACGTGTGATGTACCAGTTAAGACAATCTTTTGCACTTCTTGCAGGGATGGTAAGCCAGGGATCATTCTCATATAATTTTCGGTTCCCTTCTTGATCATTCCTAGTGCTCCTACGATCACTGGTATTGTAACCGCCTTGATATGCCACATTTTCTCAATTTCAATGAGTAGGTCTTTATATTTTCTGAGCTTGTCAAACTCTTTTGCTGAGATATTATGATCACAGGGGATGCTCATGTCGATCAATAAGCAAACTTTATTGTTATTATTATTATTATTATTATTATTATTATTATTATTATTATCATTATTATTATTATCATTATTATTATTATTATCATTATTATTATCATTATTATTATTATTAGGCAAGAAGCTGGCAGAATTGTTAGCACACCGGGAGAAATGCTTAGTGGTATTTCGTCTGTTTTTACATTCTGAGTTCAAATTCTGCCGAGGTCAACTTTGCCATTCATCCTTTCACAGTAGGGGGGGGGGGGGCGATGAAATAAGTACCAGTTACACACTGGGGTCGATCTAATTGACTTGGTCCCTTCCCCTGAATTTGAGGCCTGGTGCTTCCAGTAGAAAGGATTATTATTATTATTACTATTATTATTATTATTATTATTATTATTATTATTACTATTATTATTATTATTATTATTATTATTATTATTATTATTATTATTCTATGTTTGACTTTTGCTTTATATTTGTACAAGTTGGCTCCAAGTCTCACCCAGAGACCTCAAGAGACAACAGGGTTGGAAGTTCATGTTGTTGTTATGCCTAGTGTGCCATATATTTGGGGGGTGGGGGTGTTGTACTAATGAATGTCTAAAAAAAAAGGCTTTAGTTTTTTTTTTTTAAACCGAAAATTATGTTTGTCTTAAACCTTGAGATTACATAGAGAGTATTTTGCATAGGATATGAGCAGTTCCCATGAGCACTATCTTTTGAATTTCTGCCATTTTGGGGGTTTCAGCCCCTTTTGCTATCATTCCCAGGGCACCTATGACAACAGGTATTGTTTTAGTCTTCAGCTTCCACATTATTCTTATTATTCCACATTATTATTATTATTATTATTATTATTATTATTATTATTATTATCATCATAATTATTATTATTATTATTATTATTATTATTATTATTATTATTATTATTGTTAAGGTAGCAAGCCAGCAGAACCGTTAGCAGACCAGAAAAAATTCTTAGCGGCATTTCGTCCGTCTGTCTTAAAGACGTTCTGAGTTCAAATTCCACCGAGGTCAACTTTGTCTTTCCGTCCTTTCTGGAATCAATAAAAGAAAGTAAGAGTTAAATGCTAAAGTCAATATAATCCACAACCCCCTTCACCCCCACCTCCCAGACTTGTTGGTCTGATGCCAGAATTCAAGACCATTATTTATACATTCAAATGGTAATATTAAAATAACTCACGGGGTTCTATATTTATATGGAACACAAGTTTATTTTCCTAATGGCACTAATATTTTATTCACTGAGTTAATATGGCCACCAGGCGGCAAAAAAAAAAAAAAATCCCATGATGCTTTGCCAAGACAATGACCCTTCTCTTGGTCATTCAACAGGCTGCTAGAAATAACAGTTGATAAAAATGAAATATGTTTATAAGACGGGTAACCCTTTTGGTGGTCAATCCTGCCACATCTGGCCAAAATATTCTGCCTCTTTTATGATCAAAGTGGTCAGATCCAAAATTTCAAACCTACTCTACAATCTCATAGTAAATATAAACAATAGGTGCAGCAGTGGCTGTGTGGTAAGTAGCTTGCTTACCAACCATATGGTTCCGGGTTCAGTCCCACTCTGTGGCACCTTGGGCAAGTGTCTTCTACTATAGCCCCGGGCCGACCAAAGCTTTGTGAGTGGATTTGGTAGACGGAAACTGAAAGAAGCCTGTTGTATATATATATATATATATATATATATATATACATACACATATATACACATATATACATAGGCGTAGGAGTGGGTGTGTGTAAGTAGCTTACTTACCAACCACATGGTTCCGGGTTCAGTCCCACTGCGTGTTACCTTGGGCAAGTGTCTTCTACTATAGCCTCAGGCCAACCAAAGCCTTGTGAGTGAATTTGGTAGATGGAAACTGAAAGAAGTCCGTCGTATATATAAATATATATATATATATATACACACATATATACATAGGTGTAGGAGTGGGTGTGTGGTAAGTAGCTTGCTTATCAACCACATAGTTCTGGGTTCAGTCCCACTGCGTGGTATCTTGGGTAAGTGCCTTCTACTATAGCCTCGGGTCAACCAAACCTTGTGAGTCGATTTAGTAGGCAGAAACTGAAAGAAGCTTGTCGTATATATGTATATATATATATATATATATATATATATATATGTATGTGTGTATGTATGTGTGTGTATATATGTTTGTCCCCCCCAACATCGCTTGACAACCAATGCTGGTGTGTTTACGTCCCCGTAACTTAGCAGTTTGGCAAAAGAGACCGATAGAATAAGTACTAGGCTTACAAAGAATAAGTCTTGGGGTCGATTTGCTCGACTAAAGGTGGTGCTCCAGCATGGCCACAGTCAAATGACTGAAACAAGTAAAAGAGTAAAAGAGTAGAATCACTGAAATCTCAAAGCTATAGGATTATGCCTGATTAATCCAAGACAATGTAAATAAACGAGCCTCAGATTTGATTAAAGTAATCCGAATATTAAAGAGTTAAACCTCTTTGTTGCGAGATTTCCGTTGAAATAATCTGTATTTTGTTTGTTTTTGTTTTTTCAATTAATTTTGAAAAATAACGAAGAATGGATTTAAGTAGGTGCAGGAGTGGCTGTGTGGTAAGTTGCTTGCTTACCAACCACATGGTTCCGGGTTCAGTCCCACTGCATGGCACCTTGGGCAAGTGTCTTCTACTATAGCCTCGAGCCAACCAAAGCCTTGTTAGTGGATTTGGTAAATGGAAACTGAAAGAAGCCCGTCGTATATGTGTGTATATATATATATGTTTGTATGTCTGTGTTTGTCCCCCCAACATCGTTTGACAACCGATGCTGGTGTGTTTATATCCCCATTACTTAGCGGTTCGGCAAAAAGAGACCGATAGAATAAGTACTGGGCTTACAAAAGTATAAGTCCCGGGGTCGAGTTGCTCGATTAAAGGTGGTGCTCCAGCATGGCCACAGTCAAATGACTGAAACAAGTAAAAGAGAGTAAAAGAGAGAGTTCTTTGAGCCTCCCAAATGCTGTTGCTGATCCCTTGTGGGTCCTTTTAGCGTCTGTCCCTTGTCGTGGCGTTATAGTTCTGGCCACCTTTCACACAATGCTTCTCTCAATGTGACCATAAAGCATGGCCTGGATGCCCAAAGACTTCCCTTTTTTCAGCTTGAGCCAACAGGGCCTGACTGCAACTTCCTCACCATCCTCTGGGACAATACCATTTTTGCCACTGGCGCTGTGAGACACACTGACAAACCTTTTTAGATATTACTTGTTATTTATCGTTTTTATTCAATGGTATTTCTTTGCTTGCCAAAAGAAAACTTCGTTAATAATTAACTAAAAAAATGTCAGAAATGTATCAATTATCATTATTATTATTATTGTTATTGTTATTGTTATTACGGTGGCGAGATGGCAGAGTCATTAACACACCAGGTGAAATGCTTAGCAGTATTTCGTCTGCAGCGACATTCTGAGTTCAAATTCCGCCAAGGTCGACTTTGCCTTTCATCCTTTCAGGGTCGATTAAATAAGTACCAGTTATGCACTGGGGTCGATATAATCGACTTAATCCGTTTGTCTGTCCTTGTTTGTCCCCTTTGTGTTTAGCCCCTTGTGGGTGGTAAAGAAATAGGCATTTCGTCTGCCGCTACGTTCTGAGTTCAAATTCCGTCGAGGTCGACTTTGCCTTTCATCCTTTCAGGGTCGATTAAATAAGTACCAGTTATGCACTGGGGTCGATATAATCGACTTAATCCGTTTGTCTGTCTTTGTTTGTCCCCTCTGTGTTTAGCCCCTTGTGGGTAGTAAAGAAATAGGCATTTCGTCTGCTGCTACATTCTGAGTTCAAATTCTGCTGAGGTTGACTTTACCTCTCATCCTTTTGGGGTCAATTAAATAAGTACCAGTTACACACTGGGGTCGATGTAACTGACTTAATCCCCTCCCCCAAGCTGCCCATGTGACAAAAATTTGAAATCATTACTATTATTGTTGTTGTTGTTGTTATCATTATTATTACTTCGTGCCGGTGGCACGTAAAAAGCACCATCCGATCATGACCGTTTGCCAGCCTCGCCTGGCACCTGTGCCGGTGGCACATAAAAAGCACTGCCTACAATCACGGATTGGTTGGCGTTAGGAAGGGCATCCAGCTGTAGAAACACTTCCAGATCAGACTGGAGCCTGGCGCAGCCTCCTAGCTTCCCAGACCCCAGTTGAACCGTCCAACCCATGCTAGCATGGAAAGCGGACGCTAAACGATGATGATGATAATGATGATGATTATTAGTGAAATAGCAGAAATGGTAAAGTGCCAGACTCGATACTGTGAGGAATTTGTCTGCTTCCTTCCGTTGTGAATTCAGTTCCCGCTGGAGTCAGTTTTGACCTTTTGTCACTCGGAGACTCTCTGGGCATGTGAGTGTGTGTCCGTGTGTCCGCGCGCGTGTGTGTGTGTGTGTGTGTGCGTATATTCGTACATTTGTGTGTGTGTACATATGTGCGCACACATGCTTGTATGTGTATGTACATTAATGTGTGATGCATGTGTGTGTGAATATGCACATGCGTGTGTGTATATGTGTGAATGCACACGTGTGTATGTGTATATGTGCATGTGTATATATATATATATATATATATATGTATGCATGTGTGTGTATGTATATGTATGTATGCATGTGTGTGTATGTATATGTATGTATGCATGTGTGTGTATGTATATGTATGTGTGTCTGTGTAATATGGTAACCACAAATCATGGCATTGTGCCAAAACCAGGAATTGTATTTCTTTTGTTGTTTTTATTGTTGTAGTCTTTTTGTTGTTGCTTTTTTCTCTCTGAGCAACTCCAGACCTCAACAACTGACCTCAATGACTGACCAAGCCGCACATTGTACTTTTGGCCATTATTTATGAGTAGCAACGATATATTTCACAGAAAGGAGACCAAACACTAAGAATTAAGATTCCGTTCAAAGTTTGTTATAATATTTGTGATTTTGAAAAGGTTCAAACCACTGATTCTCACAGGTGGGGCATGACCCCCACCTGTGAGGCCTGGAAAAATTGTGTTGGGCATTGGGATCCAAAATATATTTCTATATTTTTTTAGTGGGACATAGAATTGTGAAAATGTATTTTTCACGGCAAACATTCTCCACCTCTACTCATCCCAGCTGCCAAACCAATCCCTCCAGCCAAGCAGAATAGCATGAAGACCTGTTCAGATCATATGCTGTCATTTTAGGAGTTCAAAATGACAGCATGTGATCCATTGCAAATACTGTCTAAGTTTATCATGGCAATTACTACACTTGGTGGAGGGTAATATACAGCATCCAGAGCTGAGGCAGTCAATTGTTTCTCTAGATGTACCACAAAGGCATTTTGCATAATTTAAAAAGAAAATGTTGTCTTGGTAGCTTTCTTGTGAATGCCGATGCCAGCACCGCCTCCACTGGCTTCCGTGCAGGTGGCACGTAAAATACACCAATCCGACCGTACGACAGGCACCCATGCCAACCCCCTTTGCTTGCGAAGACATATTGGGGCAAGCGAAAGCGAAATCGAAATCGAATTGAACCAGCCAGGATCCCTGGTCTGGTGGTACGTAAAAAGCACTATCCGACTCGTGGCTGATGCCAGCGCCGCCTCGACTAGCTTCCGTGCCGGTGGCACATAAAATACACCAATCCGACCGTGGCCGTTGCCAGCCTCGCCTGGCACCTGTGCAGGTGGCACGTAAAAAGCACCCACTACACTCACGGAGTGGTTGGTGTTAGGAAGGGTATCCAGCTGTAGAAACATTACCAGATAAGACTGGAGCCTGGTGCAGCCTTCTGGCTTCCCAGATCCCCGGTTGAACCGTCCAACCCATGCTAGCATGGAGAACGGACGTTAAACGATGATGATGATGATGATGATGATGAACACTGATCCTGAGCTGCTATAACAGAGCCTTCTGGTCCTTATTTGAGTTCAGATGAGTCATGGTCTTGTGAACATCAGGATTACTGGCCCCTGTAGAGCGTTTGTTATGTAAAGCATTTTCCATCTTTTTCACATCTCTGAGATCCCATCTGGTTTAGCTTCAGCCTGTGTTTGTTTTGCTTCCGCTGTGTGTTCATCTGTTTCATCCAGTTGTACCTATCTCTTTTTCATTTTTAACCTCTTAACATATTATTCTGAATCTGTCCAGCGGTTCTTGAGATAACAATACCCCTGCCTTCCTGCCTTCGCTAAGGCAGAGGTAAGAATAAATTTTCCCAAGGCACATTGGAGATGGAAGATTGAATTTTTGTGACTCTTGTCATTGAATACTACTCTGAGTAGTTCTATGATTAAGTACTCCTTTTGGTCAAACACTGCTATAACTGTGTAATCCTCTGATTAAGTGCCTCTATGATTGACTGAGTTGACTCTTAACTGGGTATACTTATGATTGACTGAGTTGACTCTTAACTGGGTACACCTATGATTGACTGAGTTGACTCTTAACTGGGTATACTTATGATTGACTGAGTTGACTCTTAACTGGGTATACTTATGATTGACTGAGTTGACTCTTAACTGGGTATACTTATGATTGACTGAGTTGACTCTTAACTGGGTACACCTATGATTGACTGAGTTGACTCTTAACTGGGTACACCTATGATTGACTGAGTCGACTCTTAACTGGGTACACTTATGATTGACTGAGTCGACTCTTAACTGGGTACACTTATGATTGACTGAGTTGACTCTTAACTGGGTATACTTATGATTGATTGAGTTGACTCTTAACTGGGTACACCTATGATTGATTGAGTCGACTCCTAACTGGGTACACCTATGATTGACTGAGTCGACTCCTAACTGGGTACACCTATGATTGACTGAGTCGACCCTTAACTGGGTACACCTATGATTGACTGAGTCGACTCTTAACTGGGTACACCTATGATTGACTGAGTCGACCCTTAACTGGGTACACCTATGATTGACTGAGTCGACTCTTAACTGGGTACACCTATGATTGACTGAGTCGACCCTTAACTGGGTACACCTATGATTGACTGAGTCGACTCTTAACTGGGTACATCTATGATTGAGTGCTCTTATGATTGTGGGGTACTTTGGTTTTTCCTAAAATTAAGTACTCCTATCACTGGCCACTTCTGTGATTAAGTACTTCCTTGATTAAATATCCATTTATTGAGTAACTCCCTTACTGAGAACTCTTATGAATGAGTACTCTTGGGTGGTTAAGAAGCTTGACTTGCGACCACATGGTTTCAGGTTCAGTCCCTCGGTGCAGCACCTAAGGCAAGTGGCTAGTTCTATAGCCACATGCTGACCAATGCATTGTGAGTGAATTTGATTGCCAGAAACTGTGTGGAAGCCCTTCATGTGTGTCTGTCTGTCTGTTTTTGTCCTTCTCACCACTTGGATAACCAGCGTTGGTTTGTTTACATCACTGTAACTTAGCAGTGTGGCAAAGGATACCAATAAAATAAGTACCAGGTGTAAAAAAAAGTAAGTGCTGGGGTTAATTCGTTCAACTACAACCCTTCGGGTTGGTGCCCCAGCATGGCCACAGTGCAGTGGCTGAAACAAGTAGAAGGTAAAATGATTTTGAACAAAGCAGCAGAGTCTCACCTGAGGAAGATTTAGTTGTTATTTCTAGCAAGTAGACTGACCACATAGGAGCTGCATTGTTGGTGCGGGTGTTTGCGTGGAAGGGGTGTTCGGGGTTGGAGGTGAACCACTTTCTGTTTCAAGGACACTCCATACATTTAACACTTTCAATGTCTCCCCCTCTTCCTCCTCCTCTTTTCTTCTTCTTCTTCTTCTTCTTCTTCTTCTTCTTCTTCTTCTCCTTCTTCTTCTTTTTCTTCTTCTTTTTCTTCTTCTTTTCTTCCTTCCTTTTTCTTCTTCTTCTCCTTTCTTCTCCTTCTTCTTCTCCTTCTTCTTCTTCTTTTTCTTCTTCTTCTTTTTCTTCTTCTCTTTTTTTCTTCTCTTCCTCTTCTTTCTTTTTTCTTCTTTTTCTTCTTCTTTTTCTTCTTATTCCTTTTCTCTTTCTTCTCCTTCTTCCTTCTTCTTCTCCTTCTTCTTCTTCTTCTTCTTCTTTTTCTTCTTTTTCTTCTTCTTCTCTTTCTTTTTCTTCTTCTTCCTCTTCTCTTTCTTTTTCTTCTTCTTCTTCTTCCGCTTCTTCTTCTTCCTCTTCTTCCTCTTCTTCTTCCTCCTCCTCCACCACCTCCTCCTCCTCCTCCTCCTGTCCTTCTTTTCCACAGCATTAAACCAAAGATGCTTCTGTTTGTCAACTTTTGCTCTTATGACCACCACCACCGCCACCACTACTACCACCTCCGTCGCACTACCTCCCACCGCCGTCGCTACCTCTCCTACACTCTGAAGTGGGGTGGCCAGAGAATGGTAACGCATAGCAGCAGCAGCAGGGGGGCGGTGGGGGAGGATCGGTAGTGTTTGAAGCACCATCGGCACCACCACCACAACCACCACCACCGCCTCCGCCGCCGCCAACCAAAGACAAATAAATTAGGTGTTCAAATATTTATTACTCTCTCAGAACCAGACATTCACTTATATATCTACATATTTATATATTTATATATGTGTATAGTTTATTTTTATTTTATTTTCTTATTCTTATTCTCTGTATGTGCATGTGCGTGTTGTCTGTGTGTCTTGTATGTGTGTGTGTGTCTTTGTATGTGTATGTGTCTTTGTGTGTCTTTTTGTGTGTGTGTGAGTGTGTGTGTCTTAGTGTATGTGTATCTTTGTGTGTGTGTGTATGTCTTTCTGTATGTGTGTGTGTCTTGTGTGTGTGTGTCTTTGTATGTGTGTGTCTTTGTGTGTGTATTTGTGTGTGTGTGTGTGTGTCTTTGTGCGTGTGTCTGTGTGTGTGTGTGTCTTTGTGTGTGTGTGTCTTTGTGTGTGTGTGTCTTTGTGTGTGTGTCTTTGTGTGTGTGTGTCTTTGTATGTGTATGTGTGTCTTTGTATGTGTGTGTGTGTGTTTGTGCATGTGTGTCTTTGTGTATACATGTGTGTCTTTGTGTGTGTCTTTGTGTGTGTGTGTGTCTTTGTATGTATGTGTGTCTTTGTGTCTTTGTGTGTGTGTGTCTGTACATTGTTTCTTTTTCTCAGAATCTTCCTATTTCTCTTTCCCCCTCCTCTTCGTCTTCTTTCTTCTTCTTATGCAGCTGCTTGTCAAGTGTTTCTACAATGCAGCTTCCTGCTACAAGCTGAATGGAAGCCATCACCATCACCACCACCATCATCATCATCATCATCATCTTCACCACCATCATCATCACCATCACCATCATCAACTTCACCACCATTAATATCATCATCACCACCACCATCGTCATCATCTTCACTATCATCATCATCATCATCATCACCATCATCATCACCTTCATCATCACCATCATCATTATCACCACCATCCTCATCATCGTCATCATCGTCACCATCGCCATCGCTTATTATTACTGTTACTATTAACGACATTTTGTCTGTCTTCACGTTCTTCGTTCAAAGTCTGCCGAGGTCGACTTTGCCTTTCATCCTTTCGGGGGGGTCAATGAAATAAGTACCAGTCATGCACTGGGGTCGATGCAAGTAACTACTAGTCTCCTCCCCCTCCAAAATTTCAGGCCTTGTGCCTACAGAGGAAAAGATTACTGCTATTAACAATTTGAATACTGGGGTTGATGTAATCGACAAAGTCCTTGCACGCCCAAAATTGCTGGCTTTGTGCCAAAATTTGAAATCAATATCTAAGGCACCAACCTGGTAGAATCCATTGCATGCCAGACAAAAAACTGAGTGACACTTCAACTACCTTTACAATCTGAGTTCAAAGTTCATCAAGGTCAACTTTACCTTTCATCTTCCTGGGGGGGGGTCGATAAAATAAGTACCAGTTGAATACTGGGGTTAATGTAATTGACTAACTCCCCACACCCCAAAATTGCTGGCCTTGTGCCGAAATTTGAAACCAATATTTTCCATCTCTCTTGATCATGGAATTTCTGACCCCTAATCGGTCTTTTATAGAGTTAAATATTGGTCAAATAAAATAAAGAGCAAATAAAGTAAAGTACAAGTCAAGTACTGCTCCCTTCTTGACTATTCGTGGGTTAAAGGGGCATGCAACATCATCTATATAGCATATATGGTGCACCTTGTCCTCCACCACAAGGTCCGGTCTGTTATGCTCTAGCACTTGATCTGTTTGGATTGGGAAATCCCGGAGGAATTTGCTAGACTCCAACTCTGCCACTCTCTGCTGTTTGTGCCCATACCACATCTTGTCCCTCTCTAGCCCCTACTTTTTGCACAGTTTCCAAAGTAGCCCTTTCACTACCTGATCGTGTTGCCACAACCTGTAGTGGTTTGGGTCAAGTCTAGGGCATTCATTCACGATATGGGCAATGGTTTCATACACTCTATTGCAGATGCGGCACAGATATTTATTATTATTATTATTATTACTATTATTATTATTATTATTATTATTATTATATGTTTGACTTCTGCTTTACATTTGCACAAGTTGGCTCCAAGTCTCACCCAGAGACCTCAAGAGACAACAGGTTGGAAGTTCATGTTGTTGTTATGCCTAGGGTGCCATATATTTGGTTTTGTACATAGTATTGTTCTAGAGAATGTTTAAGAAACCATAAGAAAATTATGTTTGTTTTAAAACTTGAGATTACATAGAAAGTATTTTGCGTAGGATATGAGCAGTTCCCATGAGCACTATCTTTTGAATTTCTGCCATTTGGGGGTTTCCTGGTATCTGAGTTAGGTAGCAATCAGCCCCTTTTGCTATCATTCCCAGGGCACTTATGACAATAGGTATTGTTTTAGTCTTCAGCTTCCACATTTTGCTGATTTCTATTTCAAGATCTTTATATTTGCTCAGTTTCTGGTAGGTCTTGACAGATACGTTTATATTATTATATTGTTATATTATTATTATTATTATTATTATTATTATTATTATTTATTATATTATTATTATTATTATTATTCTATGTTGACTTTTGCTTATATTGTACAAGTTGGCTCCAAGTCTCACCCAGAGACCTCAAGAGACAACAGGTTGGAAGTTCATGTTGTTGTTATGCCTAGTGTGCCATATATTTGGGGGGTGGGGATGTGGGATGGTGTACTAATGAATGTCTAAAAAAAAAAAAAGTTTTTTTTTTTTTTTTTTTTAAACCGAAAATTATGGTTGTTTTAAACCTTGAGGTTACATAGAGAGTATTTTGCGTAGGATATGAGCAGTTCCCATGAGCACTATCTTTTGAACTTCTGCCATTTTTGGGTTTCCTGGTATCTGAGTTAGGTAGCTATCAGCCCTTTGCTATCATTCCCAGGGCACCTATGACAACAGGTATTGTTTTAGTCTTCAGCTTCCACATTTTGCTGATTTCTATTTCAAGATCTTTATATTTGCTCAGTTTTTGGTAGGTCCTGACAGATACGTTTATATCGATTGGGACAGTCATATCAATGAGGAGGCATGTTCTTTGTTTGAAGTCTTTCAATATGATGTCTGGCCTATTTGCATCTATCTTCCTGTCAGTTTGAATGGTGAAGTTCCAGAGGAGTGAGATGTGGTCATTTTCAAGCACTGGGGGGGTGGTTTTGTTTCCCACCAGTTTTTTTCATGGGGCAAATCCAGGTTTTTACAGATTACCCAGTGAATATATTGTGCAGCTCTATCGTGCCTGTTGAGATACTCTGTAGGCGCTAGAAGACTGCACTTGGAGACCACATGGTCAATGGTTCATTTTGTTGCTTGCATACACGACACGTTGGACTGCTTCTGATCTTTAATATGTTGGCCTGGTAGTTTCTTGTTGGTAGGCATTGATCTTGAGCTGCTATGATAAACCCCTCTGTTTCAGATTTTAAGCCAGAGGCCATAGCCATTGATGGGTCAGGGCTTTGTCGATATCTGCATTATTCGCTCTCTTTGGGTATTTGCCATAGAGAGGTTTTTCTTGCCATTTATTATTCAGAATATCTAAGGCCGCAGTTTTGGCACGGGTTTTCATGCGCCTAGCTTTTTCTGTGCTTGTTTCTTGTATGTCTATCTCTAATTCCGAAATTGGTTGTATTCGGAATTCACTTAGATATTCCTTTGCCTGTTTTGTGACTGAGTATGATGCTTTCTTGTTTTCATGTTTTGAGACAAGTTTTAACATCCAGTCCTCAGAGTTTTCAGGTAGGTGTCTAGGCCAATTGTAGCAATCTTCATTGTTATTGCCAGTTGCAAAAGACCACGGCCTCCCTCTTTTCTTGGCAGATAGAGTCGTTCTGTATCTGCCTTAGGGTGGTGCATTCTATGCATTGTCAACAGTTTCCTTATTTTTCTGTCGAGCTGACATATTTCAGTAATTGACCAGTTAACAATATTGAAACTGTAAGTCACGACTGGTATAGCTAATGCATTGATTGCTTCGATCCTGTTTCTTGCATTCAGCTCTGTCTTGAGTATTGCTCTCACTCTTCGATAGCATTCTCTCCTGATCCTTTCCTTCATCTCTGAATGCCTTATTCCGTTCCCTTCAATTACCCTAGGTACTTGTAGCTCTCCGCTGGGTCTAGTTCTTTTATGACATTCTGTTGGTCAAGGTAACGTTAGATGTTTCTGTCATTTTTCCTTTGATAAAGGTAGCCTTTGCACATTTATCGAGGCCGAATTGCATTCTGATGTCGTCACTGAATTGTTTGACTATCGCTAGTAAGCCCTGAGTTGGTTGTTGATCATTTTTTGCAAAAAGCTTTAAATCATCCATGTAAACGAGATGATTTATATTTTTATCAAACATTTTATACCCGTACTGCGCGTCATTGAGCAGCTTTGAGAGAGGTATTAAGGATAAACAAAAGAGGAGTGGTGACAGTGAGTCACCCTGGAAAATGCCACACGAAATTTTTACATCACCAGCATTTAGGGATTCACTGTCACTGTTCAGAGTTAGTGTGGTTCTCCATGATCTCATACTTACAGTCAAGAAGTTTCGCAGAGTTGGTGCTATCATTATTATTATCATTATTATTATTATCATTATTATTATTATCCTTATTATTATTATCATTATTATTATTATCATTATTATCATTATTATCATTATTATATATTATTATTATTATTATTATTATTATTATATCATTATTATTATTATATTATTATTATATCATTATTATTATTATATATTATTATTATTATTATCATTATTATTATCATCATCATCATTATTGCTATTGTTATTATTATTATTATTATTATTATTATTATTACTACTATCATTATTATTATTATTATTATTATCATTATTATTGTTATTATTATATTATTATTATTATTATTATTATTATTATTATATTATTATTATTATCATTATTATTTCATTATTATTATCTTATTATTATTATATTATATTATTATTATTATCATTATTATCATCATCATCATTTGCTCTATTGGTTATTATTATTATTATTATTATATTATTATTACTATCATTATCATTATTATTATTATTATCATTATTATTATTGTTATTATTATTATTATTATTATCATTATTATTATTATCATTATTATTATTATCATTATTATTATTATTATTATTATCATCATCATCATCATTATCATCATCATTATTATTATTACTATTATTATTATTATTATCATCATCATCATCATCATCATCATCATCATCATCATCATCACATCATCATATTATTATTATTATTATTATTATTATCATTATTATCATCATCATCATTATTGCTATTGTTGTTGTTATCATTATTATCATTATTATTATTATTATCATTATTATTATTATTATCATTATTATTATTATTATCATTATTATTATTATTATTATTATTATCATCACTATTGATGATACGGTGTATACCTTTAGTGCTGATATTCCAGATATTCTTATTTTAAAAATCATCTCTGGCTAATCATTGAGAGGATGTTAGTGTTGCCTTGGCGGAGTTTTGCGCTCTCTTATTGCTCTTGTTATCATTATTTTCATTAGCATCTTTTTTCAATTCTGTTTCCATTTCTTACCAAGTGTCTTCCTGACACCTAGGGCAGGAAGGATTTCCAAGCCTAATGAAACTTTTGAACCAATATTTAACTCTATAAAAGACCAATTAGGGGTCAGAAATTCTATGATCGAGAGAGATGGAAAATATTGGTTTCAAATTTCGGCACAAGGCCAGCAATTTTGGAGTGTGGGGAGTTAGTCAATTACATCAACCCCAGTATTCAACTGGTACTTATTTTATTGACCCCCAGGAGGATCAAAGGTAAAGTCGACCTTGATGAACTTTGAACTCAGATTGTAAGGGCAGTCAAAGTGTCACTCAGTTTTTTGTCTGGCGTGCGATGGATCCTGCGAGGTTGGTGCCTCAGATATTGATTTCAAATTTTGGCACAAGGCCAGCAATTTCGTGCAAGGAGCAAAGTCAATTACCTTGGTCCCAGTTTTTAACCCCTTGACAACGGTTGCCGCAAATATGCGATCACACTTTTGCTTCCCTACCCGCGGTTAACGTAAATATACGATGTAGAGCTGCCCTACATCTATCACGGACTTTTTAGCGGCTGACATATGTTTATGTTCGCTATCGTGCACTTTATCTCTTGAGGTGTGCGCACTCGCCGTCCCGTGCATTACCTTAGCTATTTTAGGTTACGTTCAAGTCATGAGACTAGCAGTAGACCAATGACATGCGGATACTTTACATGCATAATACTGTGTTTTGAGTTGTACCACATGCAAGCTAATTTTCTGAACTTGAGCAGAATAACTCGTGCATATTATATTATGATAAATAGCTTTACATAGTTTGTTTTCATAAACCGGGAGACGTAAATGTACGACGCTATGTTATTGTAAAGTATAGAAGCCATCTTATCATGGCTAACCACATTGGGGAGGGAGTGTTACTGTAGCTTTATAGCCCCAAGAGATCTTCGTCTCAAGCTGGCTTTAGACACAATATCTGTGTCCTTGGAGTATTTGCAAAGGGAGGTCATCCCTTCCTCGCAAGCCTGAGTGATACGCTCGAGCTAGATTCGGGATTGTTGTCCCTCGTCAACGGGCGGTAACCACCAGGTCGCGATGAAAGAGAAGGCTCCTTTGCAAATTATATATAAGTTTTTCTAATGGCGTCTGCCACTGATGTCAAAAAACGAACAGTAAGCATAATTAAATCTCAGAATGAGATTGAAATAGTAATCGCTCGATAATGTAAAGTATAGAAGCCATCTTATCATGGCTAACCACATTGGGGAGGGGGTGTTGTAATGGTGGACGAAAATAGACACAAGCTCATTGGCACTTGTGCGTTTGTGTGGCCTTGTTACATATATAAAAACCAGAGCAGTGTCTCACATGCATTGGGTAATACTGGCATAGAGGCACTTGGCCTAGTGGTTAGAACAGCGACTCACAGTCGAGGGATCGCAGGTTCGAATCTCAGACCGGGCGATGTGTGTGTTTATGAGCGAAACACCTAAGCTCCACGTGGCTCCGGCAGAAGGTAATGGTGAAACTTCTGCTGACTCTTTTGCCACAACTTTCTCTCACTCTTTCCTCCTGCATCTTGCAGCTCACCTGCGATGGACTGGCGTCCCGTCCAGGTGGGGAACCTATATGCCAAGGAAACTGGGAAACCGGCCCTTATGAGCCAGGCATGGCTCCAGAAGTAACAAACAACAACAATATATATATATATATATGTGTGTGTGTGTGTGTGTGTGGAGGCACTTGGCCTAGTGGTTAGAGCAGTGGACTCACAGTCAAGGGATCACAGGTTCGAATCTCAGACCGGGCGATGTGTGTGTTTATGAGTGAAACACCTAAGCTCCACGTGGCTCCGGCAGAAGGTAATGGTGAAACTTCTGCTGACTCTTTCGCCAAAACTTTCTCTTACTCTTTCCTCCTGCATCTTGCAGCTCACCTGCGACAGACCGGCGTCCTGTCCAGGTGGGGAATCTATACACCAAAGAAACCGGGAAACCGGCCCTTATGAGCAAGGTGTGGCTCGAGAAGGAACAAACATATAATACCGGCGTCACAGTTTTTAACTGGGACTTATTTTATCAATCCCAAGAGGATCAAAGTCGACCTCAGTGGAATTTGAACTCAGAACGTAAAGACGGAGTGAATGCTGCCAAGCATTTTGCCCAGTGCAGTGATGATTCTGCCAGCTCACCGTTTTTTTAGAGCAAAGACATCAGCAGGATTTGAACTCACAGAGCAAAGCTAGACAAAACACAGCTGAGCATTTTATCCAGCATGGTGATGATTCTGGTGGCTCACCTCTTTGTGGAGATGGAAAATATTGGTAAGAAGACAAAACCCAGGTGACCACCACCCCTTACAGCTATGGAGAGAGATGTGACGACTTGAAACCTGCCTCATTGAGTTTTGTTTCCATTTTGTTTTTGTTCTGTCTTTTGGAAAACAGCCATGGCATGTAGCTGCACTATTACACACGCACACACACAAAGACACACACACACATGTGCTCACACACACACACACAGACACACACACACATGTGCTTGCATGCAGACAGACACATGCACATACTCACACACATGCACTCACACAGACATGTACAAACATGCACACACACACTCGCGCACACACAGACACACACACACACACATGCACTCGCACACACACACACACACACACAGACACACAGACACACACATGCACTCGCACACACACACATACACAGACAGACACGTGTGCTTGCATGCAGACAGACACATACACATACACACACATGCACTCACACAGACATGTACAAACATGCACACACACACTTGCGCGCACACACACAGACACACACACACACGTATACATGCATCCCTGAGTGATGAAAAGGTCAAAATGTACCCCAGTGGGAATTGAACTCATTGAGTAAAAGATGCAGAGATAAATTCTATAAAGTATTCTTCTGGCACACGACCATCTTTTTTGCTGAGAAAAATAATAATAATAATAATAATAATAATAATAACAACAATAATTATAATGATAATAATAACAACAATAATTATAATGAAAATAATAATGATTTCAAATTTTTGCCTCAAGGGCAGCTTGAGGGAGAGGATTAAGTTGCTCACATCGACCCCAGTGCATAACTGGTACTTCTTTAATCGACCCCGAAAGGATGAAAGGCAAAGTCTACCTCAGTGGAATTTGAACTCAGAACGTAGCAACAGAGGAAATACTGCTAAGCATTTCACCCGGCGCGCTAACGTTTCTGCCAGCTCACCACATTAATAATAATAATAATGATAATAATCATCGTTTAGCATCCGTTTTCCGTGATGGAATGCGGTCACAGGAGTGTGACGAAAGAACTTTGGCCGAAATAAGATTAAGATTAATGTAAAAAATAAATATCACTGAAGCAAAATAACACCAAATAATAATAATAATAACAATAATAACAGGCACAGGAGTGGCTGTGTAGTAAGTAGCTTGCTAACCAACCACATGGTTCCAGGTTCAGTCTCACTGCGTGGCATCTTGGGCAAGTGTCTTCTGCTATAGCCCCGGGCCAACCAATGCCTTGTGAGTGGATTTGGTAGACAGAAACTGAAAGAAGCCTGTCGTATATATATATGTATGTGTGTGTGTGTGTTTGTGTGTGTGTGTTTGTCCCCCTAGCATTGCTTGACAACCGATGCTGGTGTGTTTACGTCCCCGTCACTTAGCGGTTCGGCAAGAGAGGCAGATAGAATAAGTACTGGGCTTACAAAGAATAAGTCCCAGGGTCAATTTGCTCGACTAAAGGTGGTGCTCCAGCATGGCCGCAGTCAAGTGACTGAAACAAGTAAAAAGTAAAAGTAAAAAGTAAAAGTAATAATAATAATAATAAGGGTTGTAAGCGTAAGTGCGGAGGTACCAAGGATCAACTCCTGATAGACAAAGTTGTACTAAGGTCAGGCTTGTGTAGGATGAAGGATTGCAAAGATAAAGCATTATACAAGATATTGAAAATGAATAGGCGGGTAAAGAAAAGATTGCATAGTCAATTCCATAGGGATGTTGAAGATAAGACAGACAGAGAAAAAGATGGCTGTGGATGACTAAAAGTGATTTAAAACTGGAAATGGAGGATCTAATCTGTGCTACCCAAGAACAAGCACTAAGAACAAACTATATAAAATACAGAATAGACAACACATCAGAAAGTGATAAATGCAGAATCTGTGGACAAAATGGTGAAACCGTATGGAATATATCCAGCCAATGTATGCCACTAGCCCAGGAGGAATATAAGAGACGCCACAACAATATAGCCAGGCTTGTCCATTGGACACTTTGCAACAAGTATGGACTTGACAGAGCAAAGAATTGGTGCGACCATAAACCCAAAGGCACCATCAAAAATAGAAATGTAAAGATCCTGTGGGATTTTATAATTCAGTGTGACCATGAGATTGAGAATAGGAAACCGGACATAGTCTTAATTGGAAAAGAAAGCAAACAATGCTGGATCATAGATATAGCATGCCCAGCTGACAACAAGGTATGTGATAAGGAAGAAAGAAAAGTCGAGAGATATGACAGGTTAGCTTGGGAACTTAAGCAGTTGTGGTCGATGAAAAAGGTAGCAGTAGTACCAATAATTGTCGGAGCCCTGGGAACAGTGAGCAAAAATCTCGAGAAGTATGTGGAACAAATAGGGACTGCAATAAGGGTGGAGCACTTGCAGAAAACAGCACTGCTTGGAACCGCTCGAATATTCCGGAAGGTGCCCGAAAAATAAGAGGTGTTACCTTAGTTCACTGGTAGTGAACAGCTGACACCATAGTACATCTCCAGCGTTAGAAGTTGTGCAAAGGCAATAATAATAATGATAATAATAATGATAATGATAACTTCTTTTATTTGCTGCAGGGGCATAGATGAAGGTGATGGTGGTGGTGGTGGTGGCGGAGGTGAGGATGAAATATTGATAGCAATAATGAATAGCATAAAGAACGATGATAATGAGGAAGATCCGCTTCCTCATCATCCTCAGCGTCCTCATCATCCTCATCACCACCACCGCTGCCCTCTTCATCATTATCGTGATTGTTGTCATAATCACGACCGGTATAGTATCAACAACGCTGATAATTATAAAAAGAATGAGAATACTACTGGTGGTGGTGGTGGTGGTGGTGGTGGCAATGATGGTGGTGATGGTGGTGGTGATGATGGTAGTGGTGGCGATGGTGGTGGTGGTGGTGGTGGCGGTGGTGGCGGTGGTGGCGGTGGTGGTGATGATGATGGTGATGTGGTGGTGGTGGTGATGATGAGGATAGTGGTGGTGATGATGATGGTGGTGGTGGTGATGGTAGTGATGATGATGGTGGTGGTGATGATGATGATGATGATGATGGTGGTGGAGGTGATGGTAGTGATGATGGTGGTGGTGGTGATGGTGGTGGTGATGATTGTGGTGGTGATGATGATGATGGTGGTGGTGGTGGTGGTGATGATGATGATGATGATAATGGTGGTGGTAATGATGGTTGTGGTGGTGGTGGTGATAACGATGTTGACAGTATTTTCTAAAACATGTTTACATAAACTTGCATTCAAGTGTGCGCGTGCATGCACATGTGATTGCATGTGTTCCATTGTATGTGTGCATTTGTATGCACTTCTATATATGTGTGTGTGGGTTTGTTTACTTTCCCTTGTGCTTTCATAATTTCCTAGGACAGCTTTTCCTGCTACAATAATTGATGCTGTTGTTTCTGTCGTTCTTATTTAACCCCAGGTCAACCCTAATTGTGGCATGCATTTGACCAAGACATTCCAACCATGGCCACCCTGTCTTTTTCAGACATAACACATTTATCTGTGTCTTAAATCAGTAAGATATGAATTAAGGGAGATTTTGCTGCTATTTCTAGCAGATACTGCTTACCTGATTACAGGCTGTTTCCATTGTGATGATGATGATGATGATGATGGTATCGATGTTGTTCTTGTTGTTATTGTTGTAATGTTGTTCGCTTTTTCCCATGTTGATTGCAAAACTGAATATATAGACGTATATGCACAAGGGGGTGGGGCTGAAAAGTTCCTGGTTTTGAGTAACAGAAAAGTAGAGGAGGATCAGTTAATTATGATTTTACTCAACTTATTCCCCTCCTCTCAGATTCGCACACTTATTGCAGTGGTCCTTCAGTTTTTCTAAGCCCTGGAAAAGAACTCGGAATTTTGGGCCCCTAACCAAGCATTTCACGACACCCTTAGAGCCAAGAACTTTTCTTCATCCACCCCCTCATATATATATTTTATATATACATATGAGAGGGTGTTGAAAAGTTCCTGGCTTTGGGTAAAAAAAAAATACAGGTGGATCAGTTAATTAAGATTTCATTCAACATATTCCCCTTTCAGATTCACAAACTTATTGCAGCAGTCCTTCAGTTATACAACAACGATGATGGTGATGATACGTACATATATATATATATATAGAGAGAGAGAGAGAGAGAGACACAGGAGTGGCTGTGTGGTAAGTAGCTTGTTTACCAACCACATGGTTCCGGGTTCAGTCCCACTGCATGGCATCTTGGGCAAGTGTCTTCTACTATAGCCCCGGGGCCGACCAATGCCTTGTGAGTGGATTTGGTAGACGGAAACTGAAAGAAGCCCGTCGTATATATGTATATATATATATATATGTATGTGTGTGTATATGTTTGTGGGTCTGTGTTTGTCCCCCTAGCATTGCTTGACAACCGATGATGGTGTGTTTACGTCCCCGTCACTTAGCAGTTCGGCAAAAAGAGACCGATAGAATAAGTACTGGGCTTACAAAGAATAAGTCCCGGGGTCGATTTGCTCAACTAAAGGCGGTGCTC
>NC_043024.1:10639071-10641571 GCF_006345805.1 Octopus sinensis
GGGTTTGTTTCAATTAGAATTGGAATTTTTGAAAAGTAAAAATTTTGCATTATGTAGC
The DNA here is from genome assembly GCF_006345805.1 of Octopus sinensis. Lineage (NCBI taxonomy): Eukaryota > Metazoa > Mollusca > Cephalopoda > Octopoda > Octopodidae > Octopus > Octopus sinensis. The sequence goes on from NC_043024.1 coordinate 10,639,130, forward strand.
TTGTTATTCTCTTTAAGTGAACATTTTTCTGGTTGAGATACATCGAAAAATGGCGACACACCAGTCAAAAAATCGTAAAAAATAGGGATTTTCATAGAAAAAAAAACACCATTTTGATGTAAATAATTTTTGGTGTTAACATGGTCCGATTTGAATTTTTTCTTCTACGGAAGGAAGAGCAAGCCTTCTTCTATCATACTCTCAATTTTGGTCAACTTGTGCCGCAGGGTCTCGGAGGAGAAAGTGTTAGTTGAAGGCTACCAAACCTGCCATACATAGACAACTTCAGCATTATATCATCATCGTTTAACGTCCGCTTTCCATGCTAGCATGGATTGGACGGCTCACTGGGTCTGGGAAGCCAGAAGGCTGCGCCAGGCCAGTCTGATCTGGCATGTTTCTACGGCTGGATGACCCTTCTAAACGCCAATCACTCCATGAGTTAGTGGGTGCTTTTTACGTGCCACCAGCACAGGTGCCAGGCAGGCTGGCAACGGCCACGAACGGATAGTGCTTTTTACGTGCCACCGGCACGAGGCCAGTCGGGGTGGCACTGCAACGGCCACGTTCGGATGGTTCTCTTACATGCCACCGGCCTGGTGGTATCCAGCTGCAATTTCCATTGATCGATTTCGATTCTGATTCTCACTTGCCTCAACAGGTCTTCACAAGTAGAGTTTTGTGTCCCAAGAAGGGAAGGTATACATAAGTGGACTGGCAAACATCCCGTGTAGAAGGCCACGGGTTATGGTCTCACTTGTCCTGCGGGTCTTCTCAATATATTATGTATATATGTATATATATATATATATATATATATATATATAATATTATACGAGTACAGTGAAGAATTCCGGGTAGAGGTTGGGGGTCCACCAAGGTTCAGTCCTCAGCCCCCTCCTATTTATCATAGTCCTCCAGGCAATAACGAAAGATTTAAGACAGGATGCCCCTGGGAGCTCCTATATGCTGATGACCTTGCTCTAATTGCTGAGTCACTATCAGAAATGGAGGAGAAGTTTCAGGTGTGGAAACAAGGATTAGAATCGAAGGGCCTTAGAATCAACCTAGCCAAAACCAAAGTCCTAATAAGTAGGAAGGTGGACCAACCACAAACGACTTCAGGTAGATGGCCCTGCTCGATCTGTAAAAAAGGTGTAGGAGAAACTCTATAAGGTGCACCAAGTGTAAGCTATGGACACATAAGAGGTGCAGCAATGTCAAGGAAGGCTAACTAAGAAAAGTTTTTGTCTGTGGCAGATGCTCAAGAGAAATAAACACTGGAAATGTGCAGAGAGACCAACTTCTACCACGTTCCGGAGACAAACTAGAAGTAGGTGATAGCTTCCGCTACCTAGGAGACCAAGTCAGTAGCGGGGGGGGGTGTGCTGAAAGTGTAACTGCTAGAGTAAGAATAGCCTGGGCAAAGTTTAGAGAGCTCTTACCCCTGCTGGTGACAAAAGGCCTCTCGCTAAGAGTAAAGGCAGACTATATGATGCGTGTGTACGTACAGCCATGCTACATGGTAGGAAAACATGGGCCGTGACAGCTGAGGATATGCGTAAGCGCAAAGAAATGAAGCCAGTATGATCCGATGGATGTGTAATGTCAGTGTTCATAATCGTCAGAGTGTAAGTACTTTGAGAGAAAAGTTGAACCTAAGAAGTGTCAGTTGTGGGTGTGCAGAGAGACGGCTGCGCTGGTATGGTCATGTGACGAGAATGGATCTGAAGATAGTTGTGTGCAAAAGTGCTACACCCTAGCAGTTGAGGAAACCTGTGGAAGAGGTAGACCAGGAAAACCTGGGACGAGGGTGGTGAAGCACGACCTTCGAACTTTAGGTCTCACCAAGGAAATGACTGAAGACCGAGTCCTATGGAAGTGTGCTGTGCATAGAGGACCGGCAGGACTAGTCAGGCCATATCCCGTGGCCCCTACCTGGGACGTAGCGATCCACCTGTGCATACCTTCCTTCTTGTGACACTTGTGAAGACCTGCTGAGGCAAGTGAAATCAATCAAAATAGATGAACATCAATGGAATTTGATCTTGTGGTACCAGTGCCTGTGGCACACAAGAAAACCATCCGAACGTGGCAGTAGCCAGTACCGCATCGACTGGCCTCCGTGCTGTGGGAAAGGTGGGCACATAAAAACACCATCCGAAGACCCGGCAAGACTAGTCAGGTCATAACCCGTGGCCCCTACCTGGGACGTAGTCAGTCACCTGTACATACCTTCCTTCTTGCGACACTTGTGAAGACCTGTGAGGCAAGTGAAAATCAAAACAAACAAAATAGATGAACATCAATGGAATTTGTATCTTTGTGGTACCAGTGCCGGTGGCACACAATAATCCATCCGAACGTGGCCGTAGTCAGTACGCTTGTGGTACCAGTGCTGTGTGGACACCAGAATCCATCCCGAAGTGGCGTAGTCAGTAC
>NC_043024.1:10646571-10656571 GCF_006345805.1 Octopus sinensis
CAACAAAACCTCTACGTATAACTGTGTGTCATAAAGCCTCTACATAACTCTGAGACATTACATTTCTATAAAACTATCACACATCTACATAATATTGTGTACAAGACCTCTACATCATACTGTCACAATACCTCAACATGTTACTGTATCGCAGAACCTCTACAAAATGCTGTGTCACAACACTTCTACATAATATTGTGTCATAGCATTTCCGGATCTTTACCTTTTGACCGACAGATTTAAAATATTATTTTTTGTAACTAAACACTTTCAAACTTCGGACACTGGTAGAATGTGTCATATAAAACATCTTTTACTTTTAGTGATTTTGAGAAAAACCTATATTTACGAAGTTATTCCACGTTAAAGTTGTAGTATTTCGGTAATTTCAACCAATCAATGACGTGTATTCAGCTGAACAAAATTACTGCAGTTGTATGTCAGACAAGTACATTCCTTGCACACGTCATATAAAACATCTTTTACTCTTAGCATTTTTGAGAAAAACTTATATTTAGGAAGTTATTTCACATTAAAGTTGTCGTATTTCGGTAATTTCAACCAATCAATGACGTGTATTCAGCTGAACAAAATTACTGCTTTTCTTTGTCAACAAGAACTTCCGATGGTGTATTTTTCGTTTGTCACTGTTATTTATAACAACACTAACCCTAAAACTCTGACTCTAACCCAAAAGCCTTAAACCTAACCCTAACACCCTAACCTTAACCCCTTAAAACCAGTACAAACGCACAAATAATGTCATAATACTGTGTCACAATAGCTGTACATATTGCTGTGTCACATCACCACTACTACATGATACTGTGTTACAACGCCTCTCCATAATACTCTGTCACAACATCTCTACATAACTGTGTTACACATTTACCTCCACATATTTACTGTGTCACAACACCTCTACATAATCATGTGTCACAGTATTTCCATGTTATACTGTGACACCACACCATTATATCATACTGTCACAATACCTCTACATATTACTGTATCACAAAACCTCTACAAAATGTTGTGTCACAACACTTCTACATAATACTATGACACTACACTACAACATAATACTGTGTCACAATAGCTGTACATATTGCTGTCACATCACCACTACTACATGATACTGTGTTACAACACCTCCCCATAATACTCAGTCACAACATCTGTACATAACTGTGTTACACGTTTACTTCCACATTTACTGCGTCACAACACCTACATAATCCTGTGTCACAGTATTTCCTGTTGTACACATATGTATATATGTGTGTATATATGTATATATATCTATATATATGTGTGTGTGTATATATATATATGTATATATATATATGTATGTGTATATATATGTGTGTGTATATATATGTTTATGTGTCTGTGTTTGTCTCCCCATCATCGATTGTCAACCGCTGTTGGTGTGTTTACGTCCCCGTAACTTAGTGGTTTGGCAAAAGAGACCGACTGAATTAGTACCAGGCTTACAAAGAATAAGTCCAGAAGTCGATTTGTTTGACTAAAGGCGGTGCTCCAGCATGGCCGCAGTCAAATGACTGAAACAACTAAAAGAGTAAAAGAATACCCTTAAAATATGCTAACATACCCTCTCTCTCTATCACGCACACACACATGCGTACACACACGCACCACACACACACACACCGTACATCACGGACGCTTTATTTAAGAATGTGATGTCCAATAAGACATGGTAAAATAAAGCCTTAAAAAACTTTAAAAAAGCTTAAAAAACAGATTCAATTATTATTATTATTTTGCAATAGTAAAAACAAAACTAAATTATTTTAGATTTATCGATACGTACATAAAATTTGGTGATTTTGAGATTTCATGATTTCGTTCACTAAGCTACACTACTTTATGGTGTGTATCTTAACATTTACTGTACAAGTTTTAATATGATTTTATACACTTTTAAGAAACACACAAAAGCCGTTCGATTCACTTCAACATTTAAGTTTAATTTGTTAAAATATTTTCGTCGCTTTAAGACCGCGACCTCTGCACTGACAAAAATCCGTGCTGCATCAGTGAACAGGTCGCGGTCTTAAAGCGACGAAAATATTTTGACAAATTAAACTTAAATGTTGAAGTGAATCGAACGGCTTTTGTGTGTTTCTTAAATGGATTATAAACACCTTCCACGCTGCAATTGTTTTCGTTTCAGCACACGATCTCAGATCAGGTCACTTGCTATGCAAGTACATCTCCGTAAATACATATATACTTTTATTCTTATTTATTGTACAGTAACATGATTTTATGTGCCTTTAATGGTTTTCTAGTGATTTTACGATTACAATATTTGTGGCAGAAAGAGACGTAAAGTCGAGTATGAAATATTATACATTTCTTGAACTAACTGATTTCTGATATATTATGAACGTATAATCGAGAATGACTTAAATTGAAACGACTTAAGCTGAGGTATACCTGTATAACAAACTGTCATTGTTGTCCAAATCCTACTGATGAAGATTTTTGTTTCTTGGATACAAATAAATAAAATATAAAAAGCAAATATACTCCAAAACCTTCAGCTTCTTTACTCAAGTAATAAACTCACATTTATCATCATCATCATCGTCATCATCATTTAATATCCGTTTTCCATGCTAGCATGGGTTGGACGGTTCGGCCAGGGTCTGGGTAACCAGGAGGCTGCACCAGGCTCCAGTCTGATCTGGCAGTGTTTCTACAGCTGGATGCCCTTCCTAACGCCAACCACTCTGTGAGTGTATTGGGTGCTTTTTACGTGCCTCTGGCACAGGTGCCAGGGGAGGCTGGCAACAGCCACGATCGGTTGGTGCTTTTTACGTGCCACCGGCACAGAAGCCAGTTGAGGCAGCACTGGCATCGGCCATGTTCGTATGGTGCTTTTTATATGTCATCGGCACAGGTATCTCAACTACAATTACCATTTGATTTTTTGATGTTGATATACTTGACTCAATAGGTCGCCTCAAGCACAGCAGGTCACCCTATGATCCAAGGTAAGCACAGCAGGCCATCCTGCGCTCCAAGGCACTTGGAAGGGCTGGGGCTTCTATGTGAAGCTGGTGCAGGAAACAGCCATGAACTCACATTATTTGTCAGGTCTTCGCAGTCACAGCATATCTCCAGAGGTTTCAATCTTTTGTCATTGCCTCTGTGAGATCCAATGTTCGCAGGTCATGCTTGACCACCTCATCCCATGTTTTCCTGGGTCTACCTCTACCCCAGATTCCTTCAACCGTTTGGGAGTGGCACTTCTTCACAAATCTCTCCTCATCCATCTGCAGTACATAACCATACCAGCGCAGACATCTCTCTTGCATGCCACATCCAATGCTTCTTACGTCCAGCTTTTCTACAAACAATAAATGATACACATGGTTTCATAAGTAAATGTCTAAGCAACAATCTAGAAAAGCTGGGGGTTTTCTGAAAAAGAAACCAAACAACTAACACACATCATAAAGCATAATCTGTAAGTGGAACAATAAAAATATGTAAGACTTTTCTCAAGTTCAGAATGTGACATTGTTTTCATTCTCTACATTCCAGTAATGGAGTTTCATATCTTTGTTAGAAACCAGCTCCTTCCTAACAGGAAGGCTCCAAGTAATTAAAGACAGAAGAGACTATACATACATGTGGACACACAGACAGCCGTGGCTGCGTGTAATTGGTTTTTAAATGCTTGTATTTGCCTTTTATTGTTCCACTTCAATATGTTTGTATTTTTATTTTGACAGGAGGAGGGGGAGAGGTCAAGTGTCGGGTCGGAGAGTGGGGGGGGTAAAAGGAGAGTAAGGGGTGCGTGGGGAAAGAGTAAGGAGGAGTGCAGAGTATGGAGATAAGAGGTGAGGGAAGGGAGGAGTGGAGAGTATGGAGAGAGGAGGAGGGAAAGTATGGAAATGTGGAGGGAAGGGGATGGTGAGAGTATGGCGATAGGAGGAGGTGGGAAGGGTGGAGGGGAGAGTATGGGAATAGGAGGGGAGGGGAAGGAGGAGGGGAAGTATGGAAATGTGAAGGGGAGGGAGGAGGATGGTGAGAGTATGGCGATAGGAGGTGGAGGGGAGAGTATGGAGATAGGAGGGGAGGGGGAGGTGAGAGTATGGCGATAGGAGGTGGTGGGAAGAGTGGAGGGGAGAGTATAGAGATAGGAGAGGAAAGTAGGTGGAAGGGAGAGATATGAAAGAAGAGGGAAGAATAGGGAGTGTGGGGAGGAGGAGAGCATATGGAGGTATGAGGGATGTGAAGGAAAGGTGTGGAGAGTATGGAGAGATATTTGGTGGTGGAGTGGCAGGGGTAGAGGAGTAACGGAAAGAGTTACATTGTTGCTTGTTTATTCATTTGAGGGTTAGGGTGGGGGGATAGAGGTAGTGGTAGTAGTCACATTGGTGGTGGTGGTGGCAGTAGTAGTAGTAGTGGTTATGGTGGTGGTTGTAGTGGTGGTGGTAGTGGTTATGGTGGTGGTGGTGGTGGCAGTGGTGGCCGCAGTAGTAGTAGTAGTAGTAGTGGTTATGGTGGTGGTGGTGGTGGTTGTGGTAGTGGTGACAGTGGTGGTAGTAGTCGTAGTAGTGGTGGTGGTGGTAGTGGTGGTGGTAGTGGTGGCAGTTGTCGTAGTAGTCGTAGTAGTGGTGGTGGTGGTAGTGGTGGTGGTAGTAGTGGTTGTGGTGGTGGTGGTGGTAGTAGTAGTAGTGGTTGTGGTGGTGGTGGCAGTAGTAGTAGTAGTGGTGGTGGTGGTGGTGGTTGTGGTGGTAGTTGTTAGTGGTGCCGGCATTGTCATCATCATCAACATCATCATTGTCGTTGTCACCATTATAGTAATAATGCTGGTGGTGGTGGTGGTGGTGGTGGTGGTGTTATGGTGGTGGTGGTGGTGGTGGTGGTGGTGGTGGTGGTGGTTTTTGTAGCAGAAATCATTTTGGTGTTTTTCAATACTGGCATTGGTGTGTGTGTGCGTGTGTGTGTTTCTATGTATGTGTATGTGAGTGTGTGTACGTTGTATATCTGTGTCAAGATGTATGTATGTGTGTGTGTATGTACATATGCTTTACTGTTTTGTTTTTGTTAGTTGCAACATAAGCGTGTGTGTATATGTTCATGCATGTGTGTGTGTGTGTGTGTGTGTATGTGGTGTGTGTGTATGTGTGTGTGTGTGTATGTGTGTTCGTTTATTTATTTACTTGTTTCAGTCATTTGACTGCGGCCATGCTGGAGCACTGCCTTTAGTCGTACAAATCAGCCCCAGGACTTATTGATTGATTGATTGATTCTAGTTTCAGCTCATGAGCCGTGGCCATGCTGGGGCACCGCCCTTTGTAAGCCTAGTTCTTTATTGGTGTCTTTTGCTGAACCGCTAAGTTACAGGGATGGAAGCACACCAACACCTGTTGTCAAGTGATGGTAGGAAGGACAAGGACAGACTCACATACAAATACACACACACACACACACACACAATATATATATACAGTGGGCTTCTTTCAGTTTCCCTCTACCAAATCTACTCACAAGGCTTTGGTCAACCCGAGGCTATAGTAGAAGACACTTGCCCAAGGTGCCACGCAGTGGGACTGAACCCGGGACCATGTGGTTTGGAAACAAGCTACTCACCACACAGCCATATCCATGCATTTGTGTGTGTGTTTTTGTTTGTAACTGATTATTCCTACACACACACACACCACATACACACACACACATACACACACACACACACACACGCGCGCGCGCACGTGCACACACACACACACACATTCTTACATTAACGGATACTCACACACATGTACCCATGCATACATAGTAAAGTTAATGCATACTCACGTACATTCATTAACTCCTCAACACATACGAACACATTAACACACACACACACACATACACATACATACATACACACACACATACACACATACACACATACACATACATACATACACACACACATATACACATACACACATACACACACATACACATACATATACATACACATACACATACACATACATACACACACACATACACACGCATTCGTGAAGTCATTCACACACACATTCACACACTCGTACACACACACTAACACATCAAGATGCACATACGCACGCAATAATACACACATGAACATACACAAACACAGTAATACATGCACACACACACACACACACATGCTTTAACACATACATATATACACATATATTAATGCACACACACACACACACACACACATGCTTTAACACATACATATATACAATATATAATGCACACACACACACACACAAACCACACATGCTTTAACACATACATATATACACATATATTAATGCAACACACACACACACACACACATGCTTTAACACATACATATATACACATATATTAATGCACACACACACACACACACCACACACCACACATGCTTTAACACATACATATATACACATATATTAATGCACACACAACACACACACACACACATGCTTTAACACATACATATATATACATATATTAATGCACACAACACACACACCACACACACACACATGCTTTAACACATACATATATACACATATATTAATGCCACACACCAACACACAACACACACACACATGCTTTAACACATACATATATACACATATATTAATGCACACACACACACACACACACACACACACATGCTTTAACACATACATATATACACATATATTAATGCACACACACACACACACACACATGCTTTAACACATACATATATACACATATATTAATGCACACACCACACACACACACACACACACATGCTTTAACACATACATATATACACATATATTAATGCACACACACACACACACACACACACACACACATGCTTTAACACATACATATATACACATATATTAATGCACACACACACACACACACACACAACATGCTTTAACACATACATATATACACATATATTAATGCACACACACACACACACACACACATACCAATGTGTATAATTACTTAAAAGATAACAAACTAAAAGGCAGGAATTAGGGACGAGTTTGTGGGAGCAGGGGTGAGTAAGCAGATATGTTTAGAGGGACCCTGTTTATAATAACAGGGCAATTCGTTGGTGTTAGGGGACACAAGCATGGATCTGACTCGTACACTGTTCACTTTTTAGACATTTGTACATTAAGGCACATGCTTTACTACACCCTTTTTGACAAGTTGTGATGCACCTGAGCACTGTATACAATAATTTCATTATTATTATACAATGGAATGAGACCTTGGTTATGAAAAAGGGTCCGTTTGTGGAATCCAACAGATATATTAGGGGCCCTCAGTTTGTAAGTGATGCCCTACCCTCAAAATTGCTGGCCTTGTGCCCTATTCAGAAGCCATTATGATCATCATCATCACCGTCATCATCATCATCATCATCACCATCATCATCACCATTATCATCATCATCATCATCATCATCATCATCATGACCATCATTGTCATCACCATCACCGTCATCATCATCATCATCATCATCCTCCTCCCCCCATCATCACCATCATCATCATCATTATCATCATCATCATCATCATCATGGTTAAGGCAGTAGGCTGGCAAAACCATTAGCATGCTGGGTGAAATGCTTAGCAGTATTTCATCTGTTCCTTACATTCTGAGTTCAAATTCCACCAAGGTCAACGTTGCCTTTCATCTTCATTTATTTTTTTTTTTTTGGTGGGGTATTGATGAAATAAGTACCAGTTAAATACTGGGGTCGATGTGATAGCCTAGTCCCATCCCCTCAAAAATTGCTATTCCTGTGCACTAAGACTTGAAACCATTAGGATTACTATGGCACTGTTCTATGTATAGACCCGTGAGTCTGAGGATAAAACAAGAATGGCAGGGGGCACTTGCCCTTGGTGAGCAAGGGGATTTTTGGATGATGATGCTGGGGGTTTTTAGATTGGCCTTAGAGGGCCCTCCAGTATCAGGAGGATCCCATGACTATCATTTTTTTTTAACTGATATATACCATGCGTATCAGGACAATTACCTCTCGTAGGACAATTCCCCCATCGACAACAACTACCCCGTAGGACAATTATGCTCTGTAAACACACACATGCCACTGCTGCATAAGTGCACCCCTTGCAGTGTTTCATAAATGCACCTGTGTCAATGCTGCATAAATGCAGCTGTACGAGTGCACTATTAATGCAATCATATCAGTGCTCCATAAATGCACTCCTGGCAGTATTCCATAAATGCACCTGTGCCGTGCTCCATAAATGCACCCCTGCCAGTGCTCTGTAAACACACCTGAGCAGGTGACACATAAAAGGCACCCAGCACATTGTTAAGTGGTTGGCATTAGGAAGGGCACCCAGACACAGAAACCATGCCACAACAGACTGTTAGAGTCCGGACATCTCCCTGCTAACCAGCACCATGTCAAACCGTCCAACCCATGCCAGCATGGAAAGCAGACATTAAACAATGACGATGATGATGATGTCTCTGAAATCTCAGAATAGAACAGAACCACAATTTTTGTGTGAGAATTAAATGCAGGTGTGGCTGAGGGGTCAAGAAGCTAGCTTCCCAACCATACAGTCTCAGGTTTAGTTCCACTGTACAGTATCTTAAACAATGTGTCAAACCATCCAACCCATGCCGGCATGGAAGGCAGATGTTAAACAATGATAATGATGATCATGATGATGATGATTATGATCATCATTATTATTTTGGAGTTATGGTGGCATTGTTTTTACGGTCAGATGCGTCCAGGCCACACTGTAAAATGGTTGGCATTTGGAAGGGTATCTAATTGTGAAAAACTGTACCAAAGAAGACCTCACTAGTGCTGGTGCCACATAAAATGCACCCAGGCCATTTTCTAAAGTGGTCAGCATTAAGAAGGGTGTAGTGACCCCTGGTGGTCAAGCAGGAAAGCAAAACGAAAAAGGGATTTAACGAGAGTAATCTCCCTCGACCTTCTCGAAAATTCTTGAACATTCTAGAAGCTTCCAATTAACTTCTAGATGATGTGGTAGTCATGGTTTTGTTTGTTCCTTCTCAAGCCACGACTGGCTCATAAGGGCCAGTTTCCTTGGCGTATAGGTTCCCCACATGGACAGGACGCCGGTCCGTCGCAGGTGAGCTGCAAGGTGCAGGAAGAAAGAGTGAGAGAAAATTGTGGCGAAAGAGTCAGCAGAAGTTCGCCTTTACCTTCTGCTGGAGTCACATGGAGCTTGTGTGTCACTTATAAATACACACACCACCCGGTCTGAGATTCGAACCCGCGATCCCTCGACCACGAGTCTGCTACTCTAACCACTAGGCCATGTGCTTCCACACATACATACATGCATGCATACATACATACATACATACATACATACATACATACATACATACATACATGTTTGTTCCTTCTCAAGCCATACCTGGCTCATAGGGCCGTTTTCCCGGTTTCCTCGGCATATAGGTTCCCCACCTGGATGGGATGCCGGTCCGTCGCAGGAGAGCTGCAAGATGCAGGAGGAAAGAGTGAGAGAAAGTTGTGGCAAAAGAGTCGCAGAAGTTCGCCATTACCTTCTGCCGGAACCGCGTGGAGCTTAGGTGTTTTCGCTCATAAACACACACATCGCCCGGTCTGAGATTCGAACCCACAATCCCTCGACTGCGAGTCTGCTGCTCTAACCACTAGGCCAAGTGCCTCCACTGGGACTTCTAGTTCATCCCTTATATAAAGGAACACATTTCTAATTTCGCACCACTCTTGTCTGTCGGTTCCTGGACATGCATTGTGTCACGCCACTCGCATGCAAACCCACATGTGCAGATGTTTGCCTTATTTGCTTTGAGACATGTGGTAGCAAAATATGTTCATGTGATGTTAGAAGCTTTTCCTTCAATTAACCTTATATGTTAACGAATGACATCCAGTAATAAATGGGTTATGACTTATTAC
>NC_043024.1:10661571-10666571 GCF_006345805.1 Octopus sinensis
TGTGGAACCTCGGGCAAGTGTTTCATACTATAGCCTCAAGCTGACCAAAGCCTTGTAAGTGGATTTGGTAGATGGAAAATGAAAGAAACCTATCCAGCTTCACATAACCAGCCCCAGCCCATTCAAAGTACCTTGGATCGTAGGACGACCTGCTGTGCTTACCTGGGATCATAGGGCAACCTGCTGTGCTAAAGGAGACCTATTGAGTCAAGTACATCAACATCAAAATAAAATCAAATGGAAATTGTAGTTGTGATACTTGTGTCGGTGGCACGTAAAAAGCACCAACCGATCGTGGCCATTGCTAGCCTCCTCTGGCCCCTGTGCAGGTGGTACCTAAAAAGCACCCACTACACTCTCGGAGTGGTTGGCGTTAGGAAGGGCATCCAGCTGTAGAAACACTGCCAGATCAGATTGGAGCCCAGTGCAGCCTCCTGGCTCACCAGTCCCCAGTCAAACTGTCCAACCCATGCCAGCATGGAAAACGGACGTTAAACGATGATGATGATGAGGATATATATATATGTATAGGCACAGACACGACTGTGTGGTAAGTAACTTGTTTACCAACCATATGGTTCTGGGTTCAGTCCCACTGTGTGTCTTCTCCTATAGTCTTACAAAAAATAAGTCCTGGAGTCGATTTGTTCAACTAAAGGCAGTGCTCCAGTATGGTTGCAGTCAAGATGACTGAAACATATAAAAGAATACATATAGGTAGATAGAAAGATATGTATATACATACACGCATATGATGATAATGATGATTGTCAATTGAATCTTTAATTTATATATGTATATATATATATATATATATATATATATATATATATCATCATCATCATCATTTAACATCCATTTTCCATACTGGCATGGGTTGGCTGGTTTGACTGAGAACTGGCAAGCCTAGGCTCCAATCTTCGTCTGGCAGTGTTTCTACAGCTGGATTCCCTTCCTAATGCCAACCACTCCAAGAGTGTAGTGGGTGCTTTTATGTGCCACTGGCATGAGGGCCAGTCAGGCGGCATTAGTATCAGCCACGCTTGAATGATGCTTTTTTTACTTGCCAGTCAGGCAGCACTGGCATCAGTCATGCTCGAATGGTACAGCTTCCCAATATATGTGTGTGTGTGTAATTTGAGCAAAATCTACTCCAGCATTGGGACCAACTTTTTGCAAGCATGAAGGCACACTGGCAACACACTGGTCCTGTAAATGAAAACCTTACCTGTCATTGTGGTTTTGTGGCACAGAGCAAAGCAGGCCCCTAGCTGTCCACTCAAGAAAACACATAGCAAATGATCAATAAGCACTCAAGCAAACTGAGTCCTCAACACTTGTTCCATTTGCAAGGCACCAGCAGACCTCAGGAGACACATACGTGTCCATAGAACAACATGATCAATGCTTTGTTTTACTGAACCCTTATTTGTCGTTCACAATGAAAGAAATCTTCTTATATATATATATATAACGGGAAAGTTTACGAAAATAAACAAAAGACGAAGGCAGGTGGAGTACAAACAAACAAATGTATTAGTATAGCGCTAAGGAATAGAAATAGAAAAAGTCTTTTACGTTTCGAGCCTACGCTCTTCGACAGAAAGATACACAAATAAACAAGGAGAGAAAAAAATGCGTGTAGGAGCTAACGATCTGTATGTGTATATATATATATATATACAATAGGCTTCAACACAGTTTCTATCTACTAAATTCACTCACAAGGTATTGGTCTCTGACTGAGACTATTGTAAAAGACACTTGCTTGAGATGCCATGCTGTGGGACCAAACCTGAAACTATGTGATTACAAAGCAAGCATCTCAACCATGTAGCAATGTCCTTTCTCCATGTAGCAATGTCCTTTCCTCCAGGGTTCAAAAATTTCACTGAAATTTTTCAAAAAGATGTATTTCATCAACTTTCCTTCAAATTTGTTGCTGTTACTGTTGTCGTCTTCATCCTAGCTAATCAAGCAGTGTAGATCAATGATTTCTCTGATATTTTTCTGGTAGACATATCCGACAAATATTCCTTCATATTTCTAAATGTTCATGCATTCTATATCTCTATGAAGCTGTTGCGTATTAAATTTCAAGCCTGTCTTTTCTCCAGAGAATTCCTGTTTTAACAACGAACACTTGACTGTCGTTGCTATGTTGTTCCCTTGGTGACATTTCCTCACTGTCTTTTATAAATGTTGTTGAAAAAATCTTCAACATCCTTTCAACTTGAGTGTATATAACCTGTAGTTGTATATTCTTTTAATATGTAATTTCATGCATCGTGTGTGTATATATGTATATATGTATGTATGTTCGTTTTTTTGTATGTATTAGTATATCTAAATAGCTATATGCATATATGTGTCTCTGTGTATATATGTATATGTTCACATGTATATTCTTTAATTTTTTTATTTGATCCAGTCATTTGACTGTGGCCATGCTGGAGCACTGCCTTCAGTCGACCAAATTGACCCCAGAACTTATTCTTTGTAAGCCTAGTACTTATTCTATCGGTCTCTTTTATCGAACTGCTAAGTTACAGGAACGTAAACACACCAGCATCAGTTGTCAAGTGATGTAGTGGGGACAAACACACACATACAACAATACACACATGTACACACACACACAGACATATATATATCACGGGCTTCTTTCAGTTTCCGTCTACCAAATCCACTCACAAGGTTTTGGTCGGCCCGAGGCTATAGTAGAAGACACTTGCCCAAGATGCCACGCAGTGGGACTGAACCCGGAACCATGTGGTTGGTAAGCAAGCTACTTACCACACAACCACTCCCGTATGTTCACATGTATTTTATTTGTGTATGTTCATTGATCGTTGCCAGTGTCGTCTTACCAGCACATGTGCCAGTGGCATGAGAAAAACAACATTCGAGAGTGGTTGTTACCAGTGCCGCTAGACTGGCTCCCATGCAGGTAGCACGTAAAAAATGCCGTTTGAGCATGGTCGTTGCCAGTACCGCCTGACTGGCCCTCGTGCCGGTGGCACGTAAAAAGCACCCACTACACTCACGGAGTGGTTGGTGTTAGGAAGGGCATCCAGCTGTAGAAACTTTGCCAGATCAGATTGGAGCCTGGTGCAACCTTCTGGAAAGCGGACGTTAAGCTACGATGATAATGATGATGATGTATGTATGTATGTATGTATGTTGTATGTATGTATGTATGTGTGTGTGTATGTATGTATGTATGTATGTGTGTGTGTGTATGTATGTATGTATGTATGTATGTATGTATGTATGTGTGTGTGTGTGTGTGTATGTATGTATGTATGTATGTATGTATATATGTATGTATGTATGTATGCATGCATGCATGTATGTATGTATGTATGTGTGTATAGGTCCCATTGGTTAGAGTGTCAGACTCACAATCATGAGGTAGTGAGTTCAATTCCTGGACCAGGCTGTATGATGTCTTCTTGAGCAAGACACTATTTCATGTTGCTCCAGTTCAGTCAGCTTTAGAAGAAATGAGTTGCAACATCACAGGTGCCAAACTGGTATGCATGGTATGCTGGTATGCATGGGTGACTGCTGGTCTTCCATAAACCACTTTACCTGGACTTGGGCCTCGGAGGGGAACTTTCCAGGTGTAATCTCTTCACAGTTTCACTCATTTAAAACCTAGAAATAATTATAAAAAGATTAAGTTATTCAACTTAATTAATTACTTTCTTCGTTAACTGAAACCTAACCTAATATGTTTTATCTTTTTCCTTTTCTCTTTTTCCTCTTCCTCTTCCTCTTTCATCTCCTCCTCCTCATCTTCCTCCTCAACTTCCTCCTCCTCTTCATCTTCCTCCTCCTCAACTTCCTCCTCCCCCTCATCTTCCTCCTTCTCATCTTTCTCCTCCTCTTCCTCCTCCTCATCTTCCTCTTCTTCCTCCTCCTCATCTTCCTCTTCTTCCTCCTCCTCATCTTCCTCTTCTTCCTCCTCCTCATCTTCCTCTTCTTCCTCCTCCTCTTCCTCCTCCTCCTCATCTTCCTCCTCTTCCTCCTCCTCATCTTCCTCCTTGTCTTCCTCCTCCTCTATCTTGTGATTCAACTCAACCTTACCCCCTCACCCTTTTTTTACCTTTATGAATTTTTTTTTCCTCTCAACCACTCCTTCTTCCCCCCTGACTTCTACTCCCTCCCCCTTGTAGGCAATGTCCTCCGCACCTGGACGCTGAATGCGGTACAGCAGCAAATCGCAGCTTACATCTACAACACCATGTCTGCTGTGGGTAAGTTCTTTTAATCATTAATCGTCAGTCTTTAACCGTTAATCTTTTACCTGCTATTTACTTCAGTCATTGGACTGCAACCGTACTGGGGTCCCACCTCAAAGGGTTTTTGCATTTTGCTTGCTTGCTTGCTTTGTGCTCTTGCTTCATAGGGCTGGGGTCATCCCAGGTTAGTGGTCCCAGGGGCGCCATCATGTGTAGAGCCAACCAGGTCCAGCAGAGTCGTCACCATCGCCGGCAGCCCCATGTCAGCCCCTCTGCACCCTCCAAAGTGACATCAGGCTTTTTGAGATCTTCCTTAATCACGTCCAGCCATCTGGTGTGGGGCCTGCCACAGGGCCTCTTCCAGCTCGCAGCTGCCTTTTATCCTCTTGGGGGCTATGAAATAAGTACCAGTTATGCACTGTGGTCGATGTAATCGACTTAATCTATTTGTCTGTCCTTGTTTGTCCTCTCTGTGTTTAGCCCCTTGTGGGTAGTAAAGAAATAGGTATTTCGTCTGCCGTTACATTCTGAGTTCAAATTCTGCTGAGGTCGACTTTGCCTTTCATCCTTTCAGGGTCGATAAATTAAATACCAGTTATGCACTGGGGTCGATGTAATCGACGTAATCCGTTTGTCTGTCCTTGTTTGTCCTCTCTGTGTTTAGCCCCTTGTGGGTAGTAAAGAAATAGGTATTTCGTCTGCCGTTACATTCTGAGTTCAAATTCTGCTGAGGTCGACTTTGCCTTTCATCCT
>NC_043024.1:10671571-10714071 GCF_006345805.1 Octopus sinensis
CCAACACCCTAACCACTAAGCCATGTGTCTCCACTAGTGGATTTGCTAGGTAGAAACTGAAAGAAGTTAAGGCGGTGAGCTGGCGGAATCATTAGCACGCCGGGTGAAATGCTTAGCGGTTTTTCATCTGCCACTACATTCTGAGTTCAAATTCCGCCGAGGTCGACTTTGCCTTTCATCCTTTCAGGGTCGATAAGTACCAGTTACACACTGGGGTTGATGTAATCGACTTAATCCGTTTGTCTGTCCTTGTTTGTCCCTTCTGCGTTTAGCCCCTTGTGGACTGTAAAGAAATAAGAAGCAGAAAGAAGCTTGTCAGCCTTGATCCAGTTGACCAGTGGTCAAAGACACCCCAGCCTTGACCACTCCATCTTTTATCCAGAATCACTACATCTGGAACTTCTTAGTCTAAAGTGTCCGTTTTTTGAAAAGACTGTAATGTTGGAATTGAGGAAGATTTGGCTGTTGTGGTTGTTGTTGTTGTTGTTATTGCTTTTGAGCTGGCAAAATCATTACCATGCCAAACAAAATGCTTATCAGAATTTCAGAATAAGGTGGCAAGATGGCAGAAACGTTAGCACGCCGGGCGAAATGCTAAGTGGCATTTCGTCTGCCGCTACGTTCTGAGTTCAAATACCGCCGAGGTCGACTTTGCCTTTCATCCTTTCGGGGTTGATTAAATAAGTACCAGTTATGCACTGAGGTCGATGTAATCGACTTAATACCTATGTCTGTCCTTGTTTGTCCCCTCTGTGTTTTGCCCCTTGTGGGTAGTAAAGAAATAAGAATTTCAGCTGTCTTTATGTTCTGAGTTCAAATCCCACCAATGCCAACTTTGGCTTTCATCTTTTCAGTGTCAATGAAATAAGTACCCAGTCCAGGAATTGAAACTGCAATCTTATGCTAATGAGTCCATTAACCACTGAGCCACATACCTCCACACACACACACATAGAGACGACAGAGAAAGAGTAAACCCCTCACATTTGACCATTTCCTTCCCCAGCTCCTCCGCCCATATCACAAAAGATCAGCTCTTTAGTGATTTCACAAGTGACCACGTAATTAAGTAATTAACGGTCAAGTTAATTGTTAAATCAATTTCTCAGGTGCCCAAACAAATGTCCAGTAAATTACTAATTTGCTCACCTGTTTAATTAACTCCACGGCAGAGTTGTACAGCTCTGTTGAGGGGTTAATGAATTGCCAGGGAAAGGTCGGCAAAAGGTCAGGTAATTAGCTGGACCTCTCGTTTGTGCCGTGAATGTCTTCAACTCCCTATCAGACTGTGTTGGTGTCTCTCAGTTAATGAGAGCCACTTAACGAACCAGGATTGGCTGCTTAACGTGGATTGTTAAATAAACATGTATAACAACATCAAAGCAATTTATATACACATAAATATATATATATATATATATATACAAACACACATATATATATACACGTATATACACACACACACACATATATATATACAAACACATATATATATATATATATAATATATATATATATACAGACAATAAATATATATATATATATACAGACATATAATATATATATATATATTATATATATAATATATATATATATACGTATGTATATTATATGTGTGTGTGTGTGCATGTGCATATATTTACATATATATATATATATAAACATGCATGTATTTACACATGCATATATACGGACACAAACTCACAATCATAGAAATGCAAATGTGTGTGTATGTGTGTCTGTGTGTGTGTATGTATTGATAAATATATATATACACATGTTGTGTGCATATACTACTGTTTACATATACACACATGCCTATATATAGAAATATACATATATATATATATAATTATATGTACATACATATATGTGTATATATACATATGTATATATACATATATATACATATACGTATATATATATATATATTACATATATATATATATATATACATATGTATAAATACATATATGTATATATACATATGTATATATATATATATATATATATATATATATATATATATATATATGCACATACAGATATAGTGTGTGTGTGTTGTACATCTACACATGCCTTGTACTGTTGCAGATGTTAAACATGGCCGTAAGTTATAGAATAACGTATGCAATCTGAGGTTTATAAATCTGTGTAAATCATGGAAAGGTGAGAGCTACAACGTTCGCCATCGTGGCTCCTCTGAGCGCTGCTGGTTAAACTTGTTACCTTTATAGCAGGTAGACACACACACACACACACACACACACATGCACATACACGCACATACGTACTTGCATATATACACACACATACATACATATATATATACATACATACATACATATATATACACATACACACATACATACATATACATTCACACACACACATACATACATATATATACACATACATACAAATATACATACACATACATACATACACACATACATACACATATATACACACACATACATGCATATATACACACACACACACAAACATACATACACACCCATACACGTACATACATACGCACACATACATACACATATATACACACACATACATGCATATATACACACACACACACACAAACATACATACACACCCATACACGTACATACATACGCACACATATATACACACAAACACATACATGCACACACACACTCACACATACATACATGTATGCATACAGAAGCACATACACATACATACACAAACAAACACATAAATACATACATGCACACCCATACACACACACATACACACACATGCACACATACATGCACACACTCATACATACACACACACACACACACATATACGTGCATGCATACATACATACATACACACACCCATACATACATATACATACACACATATACATGCATGCATACATACGCACATACAGGCTCTCCATCAGTTGCGACAATGAGGGTTCCAATCAGTAAACAAATAATGTGTAAGTGGCTGAGTACTTCACAGACACGTGTACCCTTAATGTAGTTCTCAAGAAGAACATCTATACACATATACACACACATACATATGGGCTGGCTCTCTATCAGTTACAAAAATGGGGTTTCCAGTTGAGCCAATCAATGGAATGGCCATCTTGTAAAATTAATGTGCGCAAGTGATTGAGCCCTTGACAGACCCTTCGTGTACCCTTCATGTAATTCATGTAAGAATGCAGTTTTTTATACATCTTTTATTTTTCAAAATTAAGACAAAGTTCTTTTTTAATCTAAAATATACTCTCCTTCATTTTCTACAATGCCCTTCCATCTCTCTGGTAGACTTGCAAGGCCCCTCTTCCAAAATTCCTTGTCCGTGTCGAAAAATACTCCTCTAGTACTGTCCTGACCTCATCTACAGAATTCATATTTTTTTTGTCCAAATGATTTTGAAGACTGCGGAATAAATGATAATCAGATGGGGCAATGTCTGGCAAATATGGTTGGTGGGGCATCGTTTCCCATTCAAACTGCCCCAGCCTTTGGAATGTCATCCTCACTGTATATAGTCAAGCATTATCCTGATGGAAGAATCCCTTTCATCTTGAAACCAAAGACAATCATTTTCCTTCTAGCGCTTACCTTAGCCGCTCAAGCTGCTCACAATAGATCTCATTTGTTATAGTTTGGTTTGGGTTTAAAAGTTCAAGGTGGACTAAACCTTCCATATCCCATATGTTAGTGAAGACCTCCTTTAGCCTGGGTTTCCAGTGTTTCTCCTTTCCCTATTCACTGTCTTTGGCACTTGACATTTTTATAAAGAACCCATTTCTCATTACCACTATTTGGTCCAAAAAAGGTTCATTCATGAGATGTGACAGCAAAGAAGAGCACACATTCACTCTCTGCATGTGATTAGACTCGGAAAGTTTGTGAGGAACCTATTGACCCAATTTACTGACTTTTCCAATGGCATGCACAGATTGATGAATGATTGAATGACCAAACCAAACCTTCTCTACCAATTCCTCAACAAGTACGATGGGATTTTGTTCCAACAAGGTTTGCAAGATGTCCTCATTGAGCTCTATAGATCTTTTAGGACAAGGCTCATCTTCTAAGCTGTAGTGTCCAGCTCGGAATTTCTGGAACCACCGTTGACAACGGCTTATACTTATTGTCCAATCCCCATACACTGCATTAATATTCCTCGCACTTTCCGTTGCATTGTTGCCTTTATTGAATTCATAAAGCAAAATATGCCAAATATGCTTGTTTGTCACTTCCATTATAGCTTTGAAAAGATATCTGTTAAAATCGAACTGCATTCTTCAAAACTTGCAGCAAGAGTAATAATCAGGTAAAATTACTACCTGATTTTATAGCAAGTTGATACAGGTAGTTTATCCCATCTTCCTTTGACTTGTAGTTCAGGCAATTGAAAAAACTGCATTATTTATGGGATAACACAAATATATATATATATATATACTTAGATAAGTTTTGGTTAACATTGTCCTAGGCCGTGTCTAACTTAATAGCACACACACACACACACATATATGCATACATACATGTAAATATATTATGCTATTTGTTTAACTATCTTTCTGTTTCTGTTTGTGAGTCTGTTTGCTGCTCTCTCTCTCCTCTCTCTCCTCTCTCCTCTCTTCTCTCTCTCTCTCTCGCTCTCCTCACTCTCTCTTCTCCTCTCGTCTCTTCTCTCTCCTCTTCTCGGTCTCCTCTCTCGGCTCTGCTCAGCTCTCTCTCTATATCTCTCTCTATCTATCTCTTCGTTCAATACTCACATTCCACTCCATATCCCCCCCCACCCTCCGTCATGTCTCCATGCATATTTGGAATACTGAGTACCCGCATATTATTATGCATCATATGTGCGCTTATGCACACATACGCATAGTAACATATATATATATATATATATATATACTACATGCATAGTATGTGTGTGAGTTTTGGTTATTTATATACATAATATATATTGATTATATATATATATATATATGTATATATATGAAAGAATGAGTATTATATATATATATAACACATATGTGTGTGTGCATACATTATATATACATACACTATATATATAATATATATGTAGTGTGCATACATATATATATATATACATACATGTATATATATATATATATATATATATATATATATAATATATATACATATATGAATATGTATATGAATGAGCATATATTATATATAATATATATAATATATAGCTATATATATAACATATATATACATATTCATACATATATATGTATGTATGTATATATATATTATAATATATATATATATATATATATACATATATGAATATGTATATGAATGAGCATATATATATATATATATATATATATATTATATAACATATATACATATGCATACATTATATGTATATATGTAAATATATATACATATATAATTATACAACAAAATTTTGCAGCTGCTCTATTTCCAAGGTGTGTATGTACTTGTGTATCTCTTTCTTTATTCAAATGTGTGTGTGTGTGTGTCTGTCTGTCTGTCCACAAATATACCTATATGCAGCCATCTACCTGGTCACCCCCAGCCACCCCTCTGTCTCTCTGCGAGGCCATTCCCAAGACTGATTCCATGCTGTACAGAATCAGTCCGAACGTTAATTACGCTGGTGGGCGCCGTCGTCCTTCGCAAGAATTCATTTCGTTTCCGCTCGGAGAAATCTTTGGGGGAATTTGTGCGTTTCCAAAAAACAAACTTCCGTTTGGGGGACCTTGATGTGTGGACCCTTTCCTCGCTTCGATTTGGAAAAGGGGTCACTTCGCTCCTGGATTATACAACTCCAACAATTGACAACAACTACAAGAAAAATAACAACAACAACCACTACCACCACCTCTACTACTACCACTACTACTACTACTACTACTACTACTACTACTACTACTACTACCACTACTACTACCACCACTACCACTACTGCTGAGGCTACTACTACTACAACTACTACCACCTCTACTACTACTACTATTACTATTGCCACTACTGCAACTGCTGCTGCTACTACTACTACTATTACCACTGCTACTACTACTACTACTACTACCACCACCACCACTACTGCTGCTGCTACTACTACTACTAAGCAACAACAGTGGTTAACAACTGCAACAGCAGCAACAACAACAATAACAACCACTGCTGTTGCTTTTGCTATTAACATCACCACTTCTACTACTACTGCTACTACTACTACTATTTCTACTACCACCACCACCACTACTTTTACTACCACCATCATTACTACTACTACTACTTCTACTATTACATTTAACAGCATTAACTACAGTAACAAGATCAACACTTTGTAACACTGCACACAACTACAACCACAACAACAGCAGGAACTTTTGTGAAGCTGTTTGGAAATAACCAAATAAAATGGCAAGGGGTGGTCAAGGTTGGAACGCTGGGTCTGCTCAGTCAGGGTTGGGTTTAATCTATGGTTAACAACAATACAAGGTATCCTGTAGAGGAGCAGCTAGGCCAGTGAGAAATAGCAGCTTAATCGCACACACACACACACACATACAAACACACGGACACACACACACATATACATTCACCACACACACACACACACACATACAAACATACAAACACACACAAAGACACTCACACACACACATAC
This sequence comes from Octopus sinensis, assembly GCF_006345805.1. Taxonomy (NCBI): domain Eukaryota; kingdom Metazoa; phylum Mollusca; class Cephalopoda; order Octopoda; family Octopodidae; genus Octopus; species Octopus sinensis. Next base: position 10,678,250 of record NC_043024.1, read on the forward strand.
ACAAACTCACAACCACACACACATACAATCACCACACACACACACACATACAAACACACAACCACACACACATACAATCACCACACACACACACACATACAAACACACATACAAACACACAACCACACACACATACAATCACCACACACACACACTCATTCTCTCTCACACACATACACAAACACATACAAACACACACATATACATACACACACACAACACGCTACATAAAGGATGTATGTACTGGACAGTGTAGGTTGTTATATGTAACAAGACAGGATGGTCACATCTGGAGTGTCTTTGAGTATAAGTCTGTCCAATGCAGACTGGCTGGCCTGGGGCTAAATAACAACAGCAACAACAACAGCTCTTCCTCAGATCCCCAACTACTACTACCACCACCACCACAACCATCACTGCAAACATCACCACCACTACTACTACCACCACCTCTACTACTACTACCACTATTACTACTACCACCACGACTACTACCACCGCCACCACTACTACTACTACCACCACCACTACCACCACTACCACTACCCCTAACACCACCACCAAGAAAACATCAACGGAACAACCACAACAAGCACCACCACCAACACTATTACTACTACCACCACCACCACTACTACTACTACTACTGCTGCTGCTGCATAAACTATGTCAGTTCTGAACAAACTGAGTCTCCATGTCGGCAGAGGATACTCAGAGGTTGGCTACCATTTGGCAGGTGAGTGGACTCTTTTGTGTGTTGTTGCTAACGTTAGTGGTGGTGGTCGTGGAAGGGGAAGGTCGTCGTGCACCAAGGGGAAGACTTACAGTCGGATGCACCCCACCCCACCCACCCCCATCACATCTTTGTATTTCAGGAGCCATCAACTTTGTCCGACAAAAATTCTTCATCTTCATCACCATCATTACCGTCATTGTCATCATCATCATCACCATCATCACCACCACCATCATTATCATCATCATCATCATCATTGCTATCATTATCATCACCGCCACCATCATCGTCATCATTGCTGTCATCGTCATCAATGTCATAATCATCATCATCATCACCATCATAGCTATCATTATCATCACCACCATCATCGTCATCATCATCATTGTCATCATCATTGTTATCATTATTTGATGTCCACTTTTCCATGCTTGCATGGGTCAAGAAGAATTTGTCTGGGAACACTTTCTACAGCCAGATACTCTTCCTGTCACTAACCCTCCCTCATTTCAAAGTAAGGTAATATTTTCCCATGAGCAGACAAGATTAGAAAGGTACAAAGAAGCATACACACACACACACACACACACACACACACACACTTGCTGAATTTGGTAGAAGGAAACTGAAAGAATCCCATGATATATATGTGCGTCAGTGATAGGTTTGTCACTATTTGGATCTTGTTGATCATTCTGTTTGTTAATTTCTAAATTAGGAGAAGCAATGGTAGGTCTGTCATTATCTTGGTATCTTTTGGTCATTCTTATTATTAACTTGTAGGCCAAGAGACTTTTTAAATTTCTTATTAAGCTTCATGACTGAAGCTTGCTTGGAATCTTCATGCTTCAATGCAGTTCAGAAGAGCACATCTCTTGTTGTATTAAGGTTCATTTCAAGGCCTATTATTACTAATTTGAAGGATTGTTTGAGCTGTATCAGGCCCCTTCCACCTATTTTTCTTGGAAGATAAATCTTGTCTACATCTGATTTTGGATGGTGCATTCAGTATCTTGTAAAGATTTTATGGACCTTTCCTTCCATATTCTGCATGTCAGTGAGACACCACCTAATGATACCAAAGCTATATGTGGTTACTGGTATGGCCAAAGAATTGATTGCATTAATTCCCTAAGCAGCATTTAATTCTGAGTTTAGGACCATTCTTACCCTTCGGTGGTATTCCTTGCGGATTTTCTCTGTCATTTTAGAGTGCCAGTTACCATTACTTTCATCGGTTCCCAGATATTTGTATACTTTGGATTGGTCTAGGTTTCAAATAGCTGTGGTAGTTTCAAGTTCTATGTTTTCTGCCTTTACGAACTTCCTTGTCTTGAAAGTAGCTTTTGCACATTTATCAAGTCCGAATTCCATACCTATATCAGAATTCTTTGATAATATTCAAAAGATCTAATTCTTTGTCATTTTTGGCAAACATTTTTTGATCATCCATATAGAGTAGATGATTAATTTTCTGGCCAAAGATTTTCTACCATTTCTTTGACTTGGCGAGCACCACTTTCACTTCTTCAGTTCTTATATCCTGCCATTCTTGATATTTGAAGAGGGCATTGGGCCCCTTTTATGTCCCTGACCCTATGTACATTCTGATTAAACTCCTTTGGATTTCTCCAAATGTTTTTCCAAAAACCCTTCAGTTTGCTGTTGGGGAGGAGGTGTTTTCACAATAATGGTATTTTTCCCCAGTTCCCTGTAGAATTTTTTTGTGTTCTCCTTGAATAGTAATTTTTGTTTCTAAGGAATCCTGAGTGTTTTGTCGTATCTTGCCAGTCTTTTGTTTTTTAATTGTGGTTTTTCGTTTGAGGATTTCAATCTGTGTATCCTTTGTTTCTTTGTGAAGGTCATGTTTAGCAATTGTTCTTTTTAGTTTTCCCTCTGCTGGTTTCAAGTAGAAAAGCTATTTCTGTTCTTGCCTGGATTATTTTCCGGTTCATTCTTTCCTTCTATCCAGGTTGTTTGTGTACATTGCACTTTTTCCTTCTCCATCTCTAATTTTAATTCCGCATCTCTGAGTCGCAACACAAGCAGCCGAGTAAACAAGTCGATCAATCACTCTGAGGGCATTTTCTCTGTTCTCAACAAGCTCTCCAAGCGCTTAATCAACTTCTTTGATTACTTTTCTGTTCTTATTAGTATTAATAATTTTGGGAAATGCTGCTCTTTCGTGGAAAGATTGACGTAATTGTATCAGATATTGTTCTAGTCTTCCATCCAACAGTTCATTGCTGACGTAATCATTTATCGTGTTCTTAACATCAACTGATGGTCCATCATCATCATCATTGTTCGACCGTGGTCGAGACAATGAAATTTACCATGCTACGCCAGACTTCATGGTCCATCATAGCATTACGGAGGTCCTATTGCTGGATGCCTGTATCCCTGGAGATTACATCAGGGTAGGAGAGTGTGCGCCCTCTGGTATTGCGAGTAGATGGCTTCCAGAGGAGGAGAGTAGAAATTACCTCTTTTTCAGCTCTACAACAATGTCCAGCAAACTGGACTCTCCTACCTTTCACAAGAGATGATACAGGTGGTAGTTTCCCATATATTTGTATTTTGGTTGGATGATGCTTCCACGAGAGATTTTGAGCTCTCATAAGGAGGCGAGTGTAGGTTCCATCCAACCGCCTCTCAAGCTTCTTTGATAACGTCCAGGTTTCTGAGCCATATAGTAGAATTGGTTCAACTGTGGCTTTGAAGATTTCAAGTTTGAAGTCTCTACTTAGATTTGATGACCAGATCTTATGCATGTCATTACAGGCTGACCAGGCCATACCCTTTCTAGTCAGAAAATCTTTTCCAGATGATGATATGTATGACCCATGTATGATGGTTCACCTTCATAGGGTTCTGTGTACCCAGTTTGCTGGTTTGAGCTAATCATTTCAGAGCTTTTTGCCCATGGGTTGAGCTGACTTTTGACTGATCTGACTATTTTGTCAATTTCGTTATCAGTTAGACTTTTATATTTTCGAGACCTTTGGAAATATGCTGTGCATAAGAAGACCCAGCAGGACAAGTGAGACCATAACCCGGGGCCTTTACCTGGGATGTAGCCATTGGACACAAAACTCTGCTTGCGAAGACCTGTTGAGGCAAGTGAAATCGAAATCGATCAAAAAATCAATGGAAATTGTAGTTGTGATACCAGTGCCGGTGGCTCATAAAAAGCACCATCCGAACATGGTTGTTACCAGCGCTGCCTTGACTGGCTTCCATGCCAGTGCCGCGTAAAAAGCACCAACCAATCATGGCCATTGCCAGCCTTGCCTGGCACATAAAAAGCACCCACTACACTCACAGAGGGGTTGGCGTTAGGAAGGGCATCCAGCTGTAGAAACACTGCCAGATCAGACTGGAGCCTGGTGCGGCCTCCTGGCTTCCCAGACCCCGATCAACCCATCCAACCCATGCTAGCATGGAAAACGGATGTTAAACGATGATGATGATTATCATCATGATCATATCTCATAGCTCCTAATTTATTACTGTCCATGTACAGCCTCCTATGCGGGTTTTGGCATCTCCAGATATTGTAGGTCTCTTTTTGTGTGGTTGATGTTTCTGGGTTTAGTGTTGAATAATAATAAGCGTGCAAAACTTCGATATATTCCTCCTTAGTCGATTTCTGTCCTGTATTTCTATTTCTTTGAGACAGGTTTGGTAGCTGACCCCAAGCGTCAGTTTCGGGAATATCCCTCGTTTGATTTGCTACATGTTCTTGAGGAGGTTGGTCCTGATTTAAAGACTTTTGGTACCCAGAGTCAAAACCTAAGGTCACTGATGAACACTTCTTCAAACGACACAGGTTCTAGGGGATATTTCCATGGTTGGTATCCAGAGCCATGCAGTAAGTGCACAGGGTTAACCAGTTGTCTGGTTCCTTGGGTGAGGTTCAGAGGTCCCAGGCATCACCATTTTCTGGATGGTGAGGTGGGATTTTATTTTGAGAAGTTTTAAATTAGTCTAAGTCATGACCTGCCGCTTGAGAGATGTCAAATGGCCGGCCGACAGATTTCATGTAGCATTGTAGAAAGAGGCAGATATTGAATTGCCAGCCAGAGGGAGACAGAGACAAGGAGACAAAAGACAAAACCATCATGTGGTTTCCGAGCTATTTCCAGTAGGATGGCGATGGCATTGGCGGCAGCGATGGTAGAAATGGTAATGAGATATATGTTCTGTCAGCAGGATGTAAACGCTGTCACATGTGGTATTTGTCTCCAGGCAAGATGCTGATGGTGATTGTAATGGTGATGATGATGATGATGATGATGGTGATGGTGATGATAAACAACTGCCAATATACACAATATAGGGTGGCGAGCTGGCAGAACCGTTAGCACGCCGGGTGAAATGCTTAGTGGTATTTCATCTACCACTACGTTCTGAGTTCAAATTCCACCTAAGTCGACTTTGCCTTTCATCCTTTCGGGGTCGATAAATTAAGTACCAGTTACGCACTGGGGTCGATGTATTCGACTTAATCCCTTTGTCTGTCCTTGTTTGTCCCCTCTGTGTTTAGCCCCTTGTGTGTAATAAAGAAGTATATTATTTGTAGCAGTAGTAGTAGTAGTAGTAGCAGCAGCAGCAACAGTAGTAGTGCAATCAGGAATCAAAAGAAGCATCACACCCTTGCGGTCAGCAGAGATCAAATGTGTGTACTGCTGCAAGCGACCAATGAGAGGACTGACCTTGGCCTTGGTTTTAATTACAAATAGAAAAAAATAATTACAAATAGAAAAAAATAACAATAATAATACACACACACACACACACATATAGATATTTACATCATAAAATTTTTCTTGCGTTTTTATAGGTTTTGCCGTGGTTTAGTTTTCGTAATTCTGCAGTTTGTATATATTCATTTCTTTATTGCCCACAAAGGGGCTAAACATAGAGGGGACAAACAAGGACAGACAAAGGGATTAAGTTGATTACATCGACCCCAGTGCATAACTGGTACTTATTTAATCGACCCCGAAAGGATGAAAGGCAAAGTCGACCTCGGCGGAATTTTAACTCAGAACATAATGGCAGACGAAATACGGCTACGCATTTCGCCCGGCGTGCTAACGATTCTGCCAGCTCACAGCCCTATATTGTGTATATTGGCAGTTGTTTATCATCATCATCACCATCATCACCATTACCACCATCATCATCATCATCATCATCATCATCATCATCATCATCATCATCACCATCATCATCATCATCATCATCATCATCATCATCATCATCATCACCATTACCATCACCACCATCACCATCATCATCACCATCATCATCATCATCTTTTAAATATCCTTTCTCCATACTGTGGTAACCATTATTATTTATTGCTTTTTTTTCTTTCTTTTCTTTTGTCGATTGCAGAACAAAATGCAGACGAATCCCAGCAGCAAAGCCCAACTGAAGGGGCCAAGGAATCAATTAATGAGAGAAATTGTTCAGAGCCGACCAAGAACCAAGAAGAAACCCTACAGGCAAAGAAGGGCCCCAATGTGGAATACCTGAAACCCTCGAATATGGTGAACGGACTTAGTGTGAACCCAGAACCACAAGACAAAAACGGCTTGGAACAACACACTGTGAGTGGCACGGTCGTTAACTCATCAAAGAACCCACAGTCACCCGTGTCGCCCGTGTCACCCGTGTCGCCCGTGTCACCCGTGTCACCCATGTCACCCGTGGCGCCCGTGTCATCCCTGGTAAGCCCCATCGACCATTCTAATAGTAATGGTCTGGAGTCGAATGCTAATGTAACCATTCCTTGCTCAACCAGTGATAGTCTGGAAGTACCTTCATTACCTCTGACCACTTGCTCACAGAATAAAAATCTGGAAAATTCTTTGCTGACATCAAACCATTGTGCAAACGGTAATGCCATAATCAAGAAGAAAAACTCCCAGGCATTTGCCAAATCTGGGAGAATATCACCGATTTCTCAACAGCAGCGCACTGTCTCTCGTAGCAGTTCTCAGATGCGCAAGACAGCGTGGGACCGTGCCGAGGAACGGTTTGAGGCAGAAGAGAGCCAACCTGCTCCAAAAGTCATTAAAACTGAACATTTGACTACCGAGATTCCGGTGTTCTCCGATACAGACTGCGGACAGTTTAGTCTGCGGTTCCTTCGGAAGCCGTTCCAGTCGAAAATTTTCAACAAAACCCTGGAAGAGCTCTACCAGCGTTATTTCTTCAAACTGAACAAAACCAATCTCACCCTCTTTATACTCCTCGTCTCGTTCATATGCATCCTCCTCATCATCATCTATTACGTGGGAGGCATGAAGCACTTCGCTCCCGGTACCGTTCTCTCGCTCACCTTTATCGCCCTCCTCATCCAGGTGGTCGTTTGCAACAAGAGTTGCTTCACTCGGACGCAGATGCGCTACATGTGTTTCGCAATGATCTTTATACTCTGCCTCATTCTCATCACGGTCATCACAACCAGCAACCTCCACAGCATGACAGAAGGTGTTTGGTGTGTAGTGTTCTGTGTCTATTTAATTTACGCTCTGCTACCTCTCGAAATGCAGCTGGCCATGCTGAGTGGTGTTCTGCTATGCCTCATCGACCTCGTTGCTACTCTGCTGCTAAACTACTACGAAGTTTTCACCACAAAACAGGTATTTATCACAATCCTTCTCTTTTACTCTTTTTACTCTTTTACTTGTTTCAGTCATTTGACTGCGGCCATGCTGGAGCACCGCCTTTAGTCAATCGAGCAACTTGGCCCCCGGGACTTATTCTTTTGTAAGCCCAGTACTTATTCTATCGGTCTCTTTTGCCGAACCGCTAGGTGACGGGGACGTAAACACACCAGCATCGGTTGTCAAGCAATGCTAGGGGGACAAACACAGACACACAAACACACACACAAACACACACACACAAACACACACACACATATATATATATATACATATATACGACGGGCTTCTTTCAGTTTCCGTCTACCAAATCCACTCACAAGGCTTTGGTCAGCCCGAGGCTATAGTAGGAGACACTTGCCCAAGGTGCCACGCAGTGGGACCGAACCTGGAACCATGTGGTTAGTAAGCAAGCTACTTACCACACAGCCACTCCTGCGCCTATATATATATATATATATATATACATATATACGACGGGCTTCTTTCAGTTTCCGTCTACCAAATCCACTCACAAGGCATTGGTCGGCCCGAGGCTATAGCAGAAGACACTTGCCCAAGATGCCATGCAGTGGAACTGAACCTGGAACCATGTGGTTAGTTAGCAAGCTACTTACCACACAGCCACTCCTGCGCCTTCGTTAATTATTTTATCATTTTTCATCTTATTTTTCTGTGTGTTGTCACCCCTGATTTTAACTCCCTCCTTCCTTTACTCTGTCTGTAAATATTTGTGGCCTGGGGGGTCACCCTGGAATCAAAGACACCACCTTATCAACCTCAGGTCACTAGCTTTGGATGTGACAGCCATCAGAGAAACCAGGATTTCCAGCACACACTATCTAGCCCCTATTTTCAACAAATTTGAGATCTACGCATCTCTTAGTCACCTAGGAATGTGGTAGTGGTACAGTGATTGCTCGTTTATCGCGGTAGATTGGTTCCAAGACCGCCCATGATAACTGAATTTCCACGAAGTAGGGACACCATATTTACAGTATTTATTTAACGTATATTTGGGCTTTTAAGACCCTCCCTGTACTGTTAACAACCCACCCATTACAGTAGTCTATAAATAACAAGGACAACTGTTAAGCAATAACACTTTAGATTAAAAAAAATAAAAGTTGTTACTGTTACACAGGCCAGATTACAAAATAGAAAGCTGTGATTCGTCATCAATCACAGCCCGTCTTACATTCAAATACCCCTGTACATGCTTTTTGGCTACCTTATACTTGTTTTGTTGTTCCTAGACTAGGAAATAATATTTATTATTAATATTTTAATCTGGCAGAGTTTCTACGGCTGGATGCCCTTCCTAACGCCAACCACTCCGTGAGTGTGGGTTGGTTGGCGTTAGGAAGGGCATGCCAGATAAGACTGGAGCCTGGTGCAGCCTTCTGGCTTCCCAGATCCCCGGTCGAACCGTTCAACCCATGCTAGCATGGAGAACGGACGTTTAACGATGATGATGATGATGATTTTAATGGATCTAATGAAAAATTTTAGGCGTTCTTATATATTTTAAAAATCCGCGAAGTCGTAAATCCGCGATAGTTGAACCGCGAAATAGCGATGGATCACTGTAGTGCTGTTTAGGAAAGGCCTGGATCTCAAGGTTCAGCTGATCTTTCTGGACCCAGATAGTAAGTTGGTGGTCCTGGATGTAACCAGTAACAAAGGTGGTGCTTTTACACTAGTCACTGTGTACACGCCAACTGGGGGGGGGGGGCTGGATTTCTTCCTTCCCTTTTCTTCTTCTCCCTCCCTTCTTCCCCCTCCTTCTCCCTCCTTACCTTTGCATCTCCTCTCTCTCTCCCCTTTATATTTGGCTAATTTCTCCTTTACCCCGAGAGAGACACTAATCATCTGTGAAAACTGCTTAGTAGTTTAGAAACAAAGATACTCGTTCGCTTAATTAAATAAAGACCAATTATGGGTCGTAAGCTACGGAGTTCTTCCATTCTCTCAATTTCCTGTAATTCAGACCATGGTCAGTTGGGGCCATGAGGCAGCCTGAATTACAGGAAATTGAGAGAATGAAAAATTTCATACCTTGCTCCCCATAGATGATCTTTATGTAATTAATTAATTCATTTATTATTATTATTATTATTATTATTATTATTATTATTATTATTATTATCATTATTATTATTATTTGTATTTACCTCTGCAATTTTTTAGAAGTTATTGTATCTTGCTTAATGCTTACATATGATTTTACACTGTCTGTTTATTTTTGGCCCATATCTCTATATAGGTCATATGTGTTCTTCTCATTTTTGCTTTTCTCCTTTGCATTACTGTCAGTATTGTTGCAGTGTTAGTATGCTGATATCATTGCATGTAATATCTCATGCACATTCCTAATGTTATATGATTATTATCTCACGGTAGCAAAAACATTATTTCAGTCAGTTTAAGTGGGAATGGTCAAATAGGTGGGGAATACTTCCTTTCCTGGTAACCCTTGACAACAATATCTTGTCGGTCAGCCTTAATCTTCCTGTCTTCGTGGATGAGTATACCCCAGTGCTTGGTAGCTTTTGTCAGTCCCTGAGACCTGCAACCATTCCTAGATGGTGGACGTGTGCGGGCACCATTTGCGAGACATGTCTTCCTGTCTTTGTGAATGAGTATACCCCAGTTCTTGGTAGCTTTTGTCAGTCCCTGAGACCTGCAACGATTCCTAGATGGTGGACATGTGTGTGACACCATTTGCAAGACATGTCTTCATGTCTTTCCACGGCTCATCTCTTTGACGAAGCTGCATTTCTGGGCGAAGCAAAGACCAAGACCAAATCCTTGGTACCTGGAATGTGACCAGATGCTCACTACCCTCTACTAGTCAGGCGAGGATTCCTTTCAAAACATGGCTATGATGCTCCCCCACTACTTCTGCTCATGATCAGAGATGCACATACCATCAGCCATTAAGGGACATGGTCAACTGGTTAAGGTCAAACAACTGACAAGCAAATCTGTGGTATTGAGCAGAATATTATTATTATTATTATTATCATTATCATTGAGTGGGAGAGCAGTGCATGCCATCAAAGTGACATTGGGGTACAAGCATGCGAAGCCCTGTATACCCATCATGACTACCCGTCTGATAAAGGTACACTAGGCACATGCATCACAACCATATGTGCGTGACATGGTGATCTCATATCAAGATAAACAGCACATGATCTTGCAGGTGGGGCCCAGTTAGAATTTTCTTCTGGTTGAGTAACCCATCCCACTCAAAAGGTCCCTGATTAAGGGTTGTTTAAGGATGTTGAACAAAACACCCAGGTTTCCAAAGGTGAATTATTCAAACCTCCCAGATTTCCTTCTCAACACATGGCTATGATGCTCCCCCACTACTTCTGCTCGTGATCAGAGATGCACATATCGTCAGCCACAAAAGGACATGCTCAACTGGTTAAGGTCAAACAACTGACAAGCAAATCTGTGGTATTGAGCAGAATATTTGCTGTAGCCCATCTTTTATACCAAGACAAAACAATGTACATGATAACACTTCCAATCAGTTAGGATCAGAAGCCATGAGAGCCACTGCCTGGTACTGCATCAGGGCATTTATTATTATTATTATTAACATTATTATTATTATTATTATTGTTGTTGTTGTTTTTGTTGTTGTTAATGTGTTTTTCTTCTTTCGATGTTGTTTCCATTTCTTGTCCAATGCTTTCCCAACACATTGGGCAAAGAAACTCCCTCTATACATTGGTAGGTCATTAAAATAAACACACTGGATTGGTCATTCGCAAAGTCAAGTTATGTCGTAGAAAATAAAAAGAAAAATAGGGGGGGGGGAGAAAGAAAAAGAAAATAGAAAAACAAGGGAAAAAAGAAACGAAATGATGATGATTGGAAGGGGGAGGAGGATGGAGGAGATGAGAAGAGATGGGGAGAGGAGCGACAGGGAGAGTAATAGAACGGATGGGGAGGAGGAAGGGAAGAGGTGGAGAGCGGGAGGACATTGATGATGATGATGATGTTGATGATGATGACAAAGATGATAATGTTGATAGTAATGATGATGATTATGATGTGAATGATGATGGTAATGATGATGATGATGATGATGATGCTGATGATGATGATGACTTATCTATCTGTTACTAAATTACTTTCCCTTCCTGCCAGGCTTCCTGTAATGCGCTGCTATTTCTAGCTGTGAACATAGCTGGAGTGTTCACCCGCTATCCATGTGAATCATCCCAGAGGAAGGCCTTCCTGGAAACCCGGCGATGGATACAGATGAGGCTGCACACACAACGAGAGAACCAACAACAGGTAAGATGATGATGATGATGGTGATGGTGATGATGTTGGTGGTGGTGGTGGTGGTGGTGGTGATGATGACGACAATGATGATGATGATGACGCTGACGGTGATGATGATGATGGTGATGTTGACGATGATGGTGATGACAATGATGGTGATGATGACGATGAGGAGGAGGATGATTATGATGACGATGATGATGATGATGATGTTGGTGATGATGGTGATGGTGATGTTGACGATGATGGTGATGATGATGAAGATGATGATGAAGATGATTATTATGACGATGATGATGGTGATGATGTTGGTGATGATGGTGATGATGATGACGATGACGATGATTATGATGACGATGATGATGATGATGACAATGCTGGTGATGACGATGATGGTGACAACGATGATGATGATGACGATGACAATGATGATGATGATGATGATGATAATGATAACAAATGAAATAGATTTATTCATGACTGTCCATCATTTGTCATCTCTGTTAAGTGTAATACATGTATTTCACTACATGTGGTTCCCTCTAGTGAGGGCAATTAATACCGTAAATCCTCGAGTATAATTCGCATTTTCCCCCAAAATTTAAAGGTCAAAATCCCTAGTGCGTACTATATATACGAGGTTATAAATGAAAAGTATTTCCTAAGCAATGCCCGAGTCTCTATTTGCTGTCCAGCAATGTTTATTCAGACGCATTTTGTGAAGTCGGGCGCAAAAATACCTTAAGCTAAGCCTGAAAGCAATGAAGTCATAAAAGAATCATCCATAACTTGCAGTAAGCAACATTTATTAAACGTTATTACTGTTATTTCTTTATTTTCTGCAAACAAAATGCACAAAAAAGCTAGGATTTTAAGGATACAATAATAATAAAGGACGTTACCGTATACAGTTTTACAAACTAAGGACGTTATATAGACCTCCTTGACTCAAGTTAGAGAAGGTGTGCGTATTATACACAAGGTTTAGGTTTACCAGAGGTACAGCCCCCTAAAAATCCCCTGCGTATTATACTCAAGGGCGGACTATAAATAATAATAAAGGACGTTACCGTATACAGTTTTACAAACCAAGGACGTTATATAGACCTCCTTGACTCAAGTTAGAGAAGGGGTGCGTATTATACACAAGGTTTAGGTTTTTCAGAGGTACAGCCCCCTAAAAATCCCCTGCATATTATACTTAAGGGCGGACTATAAATAATAATAAAGGACGTTACCGTATACATTTTTACAAACCAAGGACGTTATATAGACCTCCTTGACTCAAGTTAGAGAAGGGGTGCGTATTATACACAAGGTTTAGGTTTTTCAGAGGTACAGCCCCCTAAAAATGCCCTGCATATTATACTCAAGGGCGGACTATAAATAATAATAAAGGACGTTACCGTATACATTTTTATAAACCAAGGACGTTATATAGACCTCCTTGACTCAAGTTAGAGAAGGGGTGCGTATTATACACAAGGTTTAGGTTTTTCAGAGGTACAGCCCCTTAAAAATCCCCTGCGTATTATACTCAAGAGCGGACTATACTCGAGGATTTACAGTACATAAAAGCAAATTAACTCTTCACAGCATGAGAATTTTGAATTTGAAATGAAGGAATTACAAGGTAATTTTTTTTTTATTTCATCTAATTTCAGCTCACAAGCTGTAGCCATGCTGGGGCACTGCCATTTATGTGCATAGAATTCACATAATTAGTGTTTTTTCTTTGATTACTCACTACAAAGTTCACAATTTTTAATTGATACTGATCATGTATTTCATTCTTTTTAGAAACCCTCAGCATGATATGGCTTATAACTTATTAATTTTAAGAAATGAGACATTTCGCTAAAGATGAAATTAATTACAACTTGGACGAAAATAATGAAATGTATTTGATTTGTTTGTTTGCTTGTTTTGGGTTTTTTTTTTACTTCATAGAAAATTAATAACTTAAAGAAAGGAAAGAAAAAAAGAGACCATCTGGAATAATAATAATAATAATAATAATAAATGCCCTGATGCAGTACCAGGCAGTGGCTCTCATGGCTTCTGATCTTAACTGATTGGAAGTGTTATCATGTACAGTGTTTTGTCTTGGTATAAAAGATGGGCTACAGCAAATATTCTGCTCAATACCACAGATTTGCTTGTCAGTTGTTTGACCTTAACCAGTTGAGCATGTCCCTTAGTGGCTGACGATATGTACATCTCTGATCACGAGCAGAAGTAGTGGGGGAGCATCATAGCCATGAGTTGAGAGGGATTCTTTGGGGTTGAATAATTCACCTCTGGAAACATGGGTGGTTCTTTCAACATCCTTAAACAACCCTATTCAGGGACCTTTTGAGCGGGATGGGCTACTCAACCTGAAGAAAATTCTAACTGGCCCCACCTGCAAGGTCATGTGCTGTTTATCTTGATATGAGATCACCATGTCGCGCACATATGGTTGTGATGCATGTGCCTGGTGTACCTTTATCAGACGGGTAGTCATGATGGGTATATTGGGCTTCGTATATTTTACCCCAGTGTCACTTTGATGGCATGAACTGCTCTCTCACTCAGTAATAATAATGATAATAATAATAATAACTGTTTGCAGGAGAATTCTACCTTGATTGCAGTGCTATGTGTATGTATATATACACATAATACAAGACATCGGAAAGAAGAATGGAGAATTATTACATTCTTTTACTTGTTTCAGTTCTTTGACTATGGCCATGCTAGAGCACTGCCAGTAGTCGAACAAATTGAAACAGTACTTATTCTATTGGTATCTTTTGCCAAACTACTAAGTCACGGTGATGGAAACACACCAACATTGGTTGTCAAGCGATGGTGGGAGGATAAACACAGACACACAAACATATACATATATATGTATGTGTGTGTGTATACATATATATATATATATCTAAATTCAGTAAAAATTTAGATTCAGTTGAATATGGTACTTAAGTTAAAGGCACCAGAATTTAGTATGGTATTAGCCATATAACTCAAAATGGGGTGTGGATATCCTTGTTGCTTATTTTGATTATATATATATATATATATTGGCCGTTCGCCAGCTCTGTCTGGCACCTGTGCAGGTGGCACGTAAAAAACACCCACTACACTCGCGGAGTGGTTGGCGTTAGGAAGGGCATCCAGCCGTAGAAACACTGCCAGATCTGACTGGGCCTGACGAAGCCTTCCAACTTCACAGACCCCAGTTGACCCATCCAACCCATGCTAGCATGGAAAGCGGACGCTAAATGATGATGATGATGATGATATATATATATATATATATATATATATATATATATATATATATATATATACGATGGGCTTCTTTCAGTTTCTGTCTACCAAATCCACTCACAAGTTGGCCTGAAATTATAGTAGAAGACCCTTGCCCAAGGTGCCATGTAGTGGGACTGAACTCAGAACCATGTGGCTGGGAAGCAACCTTCTTAACACACAGCCACACCTGCACCTATCTTCAAAATCTTCAAAATTTGTTTATTACTGTATTATTCTCACTAAGTTTTCATTAGATGATAATGACGATGTTGGTGATGATACTGAAGAAGATGATGATGATGATGATGATGATGAAGATGGTGAAGATGGTGATGATGATGAGGAGGAGGAGGATGATGATGATGATGAAGATGGTAATGATGAAGGCAGTCATGATGGCTTTGATCATGATTAGGATGCTGTTGCTGATGATGATGATGATGGCAATATATGCTGATGAAGAAATGCATATATATACATGATTGTGTGTGTATGTATATATATATATATATATATATGACTGTGTGCATAACCATCATCACCACCACCACCATCATCATTGTCATCATCGTCATCATCATCATCATTATCATCACTGTCATCATCATTGTCATCGTCATCATTATCATCATTGTCGTCATCATTATCATTATCATCATCATCATTATGTCCATCATCATCATTATGTGTTTGTGTAAGTTTCAGTGAGTGCAACTGAGTGTGTGTATGTGTGTGTGTGTGTGTGTATATGAATGTCAGACGCAAGTTTCTGTCTGTGTGTACTTATATGTGTGCGAGTGAATGTGCGTTTATGTGTATGTGTGTGCATGTACGTCTGTGTGTGTGTGTGTGAAGGAAATTTTCGAACGAGTGGGAAGGTTTTTTGCCCTGACGGTGGTGGGGGTGACAGGATTGACGTAAGCTTTGATTGAATCTCAAGAGAGAGAAGGAGTAGGTGGGAGCACTCGAAAACGTCCGCATAATTTTTGCTTTATTCCATTTCCAATTATGACATTCCTTCGTCCATTCGTTTATTTATTTATTTTAATCACTGCTGTAATTATTCCATTCTTTAATTAATCCTGCCCATGAAATGAATTAGATATCCATAGAAATCTCCCGGCGGAGAGAAGAGAGAAATCCAACGGAAAACACTTCGCTTCGGAAGCTTGTGGCTGGCAAACAGAACTTGAGTTTTGGGTCACACAATGGCCGCGGCATTCGGCCACACGCACGTGTGTGTGTGTGTGTGTGTGTGTGCATAGACATACACATGTGCGTAAAGCCATCAAACATATATATACACGCTGTCATATATATATGTATACACAAATACATACACACACACACACCTGCACACACACACATACATGCACACACACATACACACACACGTACACATGCATACACACATATACACACACACACACACATACACACACACACACATGCACACACACATACACACGGACACACATACACACATACACACGTGCATACACACATATACACACACACACATACACACACATAGACACGTGAATACACATTCATACATACACATAGACACACATGCACACACACACACACATAGACACACATGCACACACACATACACACATACACACACACATAGACACACATGCACACACATATACACACACACACATACACACGTGCATACACACATATACACACACACGCGCATACACATGCCCACACATATAAACACACATACACACGGACACACATACACACACATGCTCACACACATACACACACACAGATACACACACATGCACACACATATACACACACACACATATACACACACACACATATACATGTGCATACACACACATACACACACACGCGCATACACATACACACACATGCTCACACACATACACACACACACAGATACACACACATAGACACACACATATACACACACATACCACACACACACACACACACACACATGCACACACACACACATAAGGCCTCATATCCCGTTAACAGAGTCAGATTGCTGGAATTATTAGATATATTAACCCTGAAAGGAAAAAAAGCAAGGCTGACCTCAATGAGAATTGAACCAGAACATTAAGAACCATTAAGCCATATTAATTCTCTTTATGTTCCTTTCAGTACCAACTCCACCATGCCCTATTCTTCAAATTGTTAAAGCAGTTAATAATTCTACCCCTATTTACCAAAATATCTACCGTATATAGGCGCAGGAGTGGCTGTGTGGTAAGTAGCTTGCTAACCAACCACATGGTTCCGGGTTCAGTCCCACTGCGTGGCACCTTGGGCAAGTGTCTTCTGCTATAGCCCCGGGCCGACCAATGCCTTGTGAGTGGATTTGGTAGACGGAAACTGAAAGAAGCACATCGTATATATGTACATATATATATATATATATATATATATATAATATATATATATATATATATATATATATACGCGTGTGTGTGTGTGTTTATGCGTCTGTGTTTGTCCCCCTAGCATTGCTTGACAACCGATGCTGGTGTGTTTATGTCCCCGTTACTTAGCGGTTCGGCAAAAGAGACCGATAGAATAAGTACTGGGCTTACAAAAAGAATAAGTCCCGGGGTCAAGTTGCTCGTTTAAAGGCGGTGCTCCAGCATGGCCGCAGTCAAATGACTGAAACAAGTAAAAGAGTAAAAAGAGTATATGATGGACTCTCCCATTGTCAGATGACATATGAGGCTTCGACAATTTCTTACCAAACAACAACAACGACAACAACAACCATACATTTCTATATTTAAGCGATGAGGAATTATTTATATTATTTACATTATTTACATTATTTACATTCGATGGATATTTGTCCCAATCTTTTTTGTTGTCAACATAGCGTTTCGGCTGGTATACCCTCCAGCCTTCATCAGGTGTCTTGGGGAAATTTCGATAGGATTATCAATAGGATTATCATTTACCATTTATCTTCTGCATGTTGCGCTCATTAGACTGTGACCATTCTGGAGCACCACTTTGAATCATCTTCAGTCAATGAACCGGCTCCAATACTTCTTTTTTTATATGTAAACCTGGTACTTATTTTATCAGTCGCTTTTGCTGAACTGTTAAGTTACAGGGACGTAAACTCACCAACACTGGTTGTCAAGTGGTGTGGTGGTGTAATGGTGTAGTGATGGTGGTGGGTGGCAGACAATCATAAATACACACACATACACACACACAAACATATATATATAATATTTTTTATTAGGGGTTAGGTTGACTTTGACTTTCGTCCTTTTGGGGTCAATAAAATAAGTACCAGTTAAAAACTTGGGTTGGTGTCATCAACTTATGCCCAGCCCCAAAATTGCTGGCCTTGCACCAAAATTTGAAACCAATATTCTTTACTCGGGGTTACGGCAGCAAGGTGGCAAAATCGTTAGCACACTGGGCATAGCAGCAGTTCATTTGTTTTTATGTTCTGAGTTCAAATTCCGCTGAGGTCGACTTTGCCTTTCATCCATTCAGGGTTGATAAAATAAGTACCAGTTGCGTACTGGGGTCAATGTAATCAACTTACCCCACTCCCTTAAAATTTCTGGCCTTGTGCCAAAATTTGAAACCATTATTATTATTATTATTATTATTATTATTATTATTATTATTAGGCAGCAAGCTGGCAGAATTGTTAGCACACCGGATGAAATTCTTAGCAGTATTTCATCTGTCTTTACTTTCTGAGTTCAAGTTCCACCGGAGTCGACTTTGCCTTTCATCCTTTCATTTCGTGGTCGATAAATTAAGTACTAGTTGTGTACTGGAGTCGATCTGCATCCTTTAAGGCCCTCATGCTTCCCGAAATCCGTCGAAACTACACCTGATTATATATACACTTTAGATGAGTTGTAGTGCACCTGAGCACTGTACACAATTATTATTATTATTATTATTATTATTATCGACTGGCCCCCTCCCCCAAAATTTCGGACCTTGTGCCTAGACTAGAAAAGAACCGTTAGCACACCGGGTAAAACGCTTAGGAGTATTTCATTCGTCTTTACGTTCCGAGTTCAAATTCTGCCAAGGTCGACTTTGCTTTCATCCTTTTGTGGGGGGTCGATAAATTAAGTACCAGTGAACCACTGGGGTCGATATGATCAACTAGTCACCACCCCCACCACCACCCAGCCAAATTTCAGGCCTTGTACCTATAATAGAAAACATTATTATTATTATTATTATTGTTGTTGTTGTTGTTGTTGTTGTTACTGCTATTCAGACAATGAGCTGGCACAGTGGTTAACATGCTGGGCAAAATGCTTAGCGGCATTTCATCCATTTTTACGTTCTGAGTTCAAATCCCGCCATGGTCAACTTTGTCTTTCATCTTCTGGGGTCGATAAATTAAATACCAGTAAAACACTGGGGTTGATGTAACCGATTTTCCTCTCCTTCAAAATTGCTGGCCTTGTGCCCAAAATTGGAATCAGTATTTTCTTAGGGGCTTTTATATTCGGGGTTGCAGTCGGGGTCAGTGGAGTTAAAGGTTTTTTTTTTATGTTTCTATTCTTTTTGGTTTTTTCTTTGATATTGTTGTCTTTTTTCTTCCGTTTTTTAAAATTTTCTTTCTTTTTTTTTTGTTTCCGACCATGCCACAACCAGGAGAGTCTGTTGTTGTCCGTCCTACCACAGCACATCGCCATGGAGATGAAGTCCGACATAACTGGACAACCAAAACACACAATGTTCCACAAGATTTACCTGAAACGATACGATAGCGTCAGGTAAGAAACAGAGAGAGAGAGAAAAGGCAATGATCTTGTTGTTATTGATGATGATGATGGAGGGGAGCAGTGAGATTAGTGATGATAAGTGATGGTGGTGGTAGTGGTGATGCTGATGTTGGTTTTGGTGGTGGTGTTGGTGGTTGTGGTGATGGTGGTGGTGGTTTTGGTGGTGATGATGGCGGTGGTGGTTTTGGTGGTGGTGGTTTTGGTGGTTGTGGTTTTGGTGGTGATGGTGGTAGTTTTGGTGGTGATGGTTTTGGTGGTGATGGTTTTGGTGGTGATGGTTTTGGTGCTGATGGTTTTGGTGGTTGTGGTTTTGGTGGTGGTGGTGGTTTTGGTGGTGGTTTTGGTGATTGTGGTTTTGGTGGTGGTGGTTTTGGTGGTTGTGGTTTTGGTGGTGGTGGTGGTTTTGGTGGTGGTTTTGGTGATTGTGGTTTTGGTGGTGGTGGTTTTGGTGGTTGTGGTTTTGGTGGTGGTGGTTTTGGTGGTTGTGGTTTTGGTGGTGGTGGTTTTGGTTGATTGTGGTTTGGTGGTGGTGGTTTGGTGGTTGTGGTTTTGGTGGGTGGTGGTTTTGGTGGTGGTTTTGGTGATTGTGGTTTTGGTGGTGGTGGTGGTTTTGGTGGTTGTGGTTTTGGTGGTGGTGGTGGTTTTTGGTGGCTGATGGTTTTGGTGGTTGTGGTTTTGGTGGTGGTGGTGGTTTTGGTGGTGGTTTTGGTGATTGTGGTTTGGTGGTGGTGGTTTTGGTGGTTGTGGTGGTTTTGGTGGTTGTGGTTTTGGTGCTGATGGTTTTGGTGGTTGTGGTTTTGGTGGTGGTGGTGGTTTTGGTGGTGGTTTTGGTGATTGTGGTTTTGGTGGTGGTGGTTTTGGTGGTTGTGGTTTTGGTGGTGGTGGTGGTTTTGGTGGTGGTTTTGGTGATTGTGGTTTTGGTGGTTGTGGTTTTGGTGGTGGTGGTGGTTTTTGGTGGGGTTTGGTGTGGTGGTTTTGGTGGTTGTGGTTTGGTGGTTGGGGTGGTGGTTTTGGTGGTTGTGGTTTGGTGGTGGTGGTGGTTTTGGTGATTGTGGTTTGGTGGTGGGGTTGTTTTGGTGGTTGTGGTTGGTGCTGATGGTTTTGGTGGTGGTTTTGGTGGTGGTGGTGGTTTGGTGGTGGTTTTGGTGATTGTGGTTTTGGTGGTGGTGGTGGTTGGTGGTTGTGGTTTGGTGGTGGTGGTGGTTTTGGTGGTGGTTTTGGTGATTGTGGTTTTGGTGGTTGTGGTTTTGGTGGTGGTGGTGGTTTTGGTGGTGGTTTTGGTGGTGGTGGTTTTGGTGGTTGTGGTTTTGGTGGTGGTGGTTTTGGTGGTTGTGGTTTTGGTGGTGGTGGTTTTGGTGATTGTGGTTTTGGTGGTGGTGGTTTTGGTGGTTGTGGTTTTGGTGGTGGTGGTTTTGGTGATTGTGGTTTTGGTGGTTGTGGTTTTGGTGGTGGTGGTGGGGGTAAGATTAGTAGTGGCAATGGTGCTGCTGATGATGATGGGTCAATTTGTTTGACTAAAATTCTTCAAGGCGATGCCCCAGCATGGCCATAGTCTAATGAGTAAAACAAGTGAAAGATAAAAAATAGGAGATGCCTTTGAAATACTCAGCCCTTGAGTTGGTGGAGCAACAGAAAGCCCATCATAGACTCTCACCGGGTTTCATTTACTACTTCATGTCTATAGGTGTGCAGGAGTGGCCTTGTGGTAAGTAACTTGCTTACCAACCACATGGTTCCAAGTTCAGTCCCACTGCGTGGCACCTTGTGCAAGTGTCTTCTACTATAGCCTCATGCCGACCAAAGCCTTGTGAGTGGATTTGTAGACGGAAACTGAAAGAAGCCTGTCGTGTATATATATATATATATATATATATATATATATATATGTATATATATGTATATATATATATATGTATATATATGTATATATATATATATGTATATATATGTATTATATATATATGTATATATATAATATGTATATATGTATATATATATATATATGTATATATATATATATGTATATATATGTATATATATAACGGGAAGCTTTATGAAAATAAACAAAAGACGAAGGCAGGTGGAAGACAAACGAACAATTGTATTGTATATATATATATATGTATATATATGTATATGTATATATATATATATATATATATATATATATATATATATATATATATATAATATATTAGGGAGTGTAACTCCAAACTTACAGGGAAAAATTCAATTTAGTATTAAATCAAATTTCACTGTATAATATATAAAATATGAATTAGAGATAACACCACTATTATGCAACTCAAACAGTGATAGACATAAACCAGAACATAAAAAACAAAAAAAAAATATTTTTATAAAGCATATAACTTATAACTAGATCTCAAAAAATATAAAATGAATGATCAATATTGGCACGTAAAAAGCACCCACTACACTCGTGGAGTGGTTGGCGTTAGGAAGGGCATCCAGCTGTAGAAACACTGCCAGACCAGACTGGAGCCTGGGGCAGCCCCTGGCTCCCCAGACCCCGGTCGAAACCGTCCAACCCGTGCTAGCGCGGAAAACGGACGTTAAACGATGATGATGATGATGATGATGATAGGCTCAGGAGTAGCTGTATGGTAAGTAGCTTGCTTACCAACCACATGGTTTCGGGTTCATTCCCACTGTGTGGCATGTTGGGCAAGTGTCTTCTACTATAGCCTCAGGCCGACCAAAGCCTTGTGAGTGGATTTGGTAGACGGAATTTGAAAGAAGCCTGTCGTATATATGTATATATATATATATATGTATATATATATATGTATATGTGTGTGTATATGTTTGTGTGTCTGTGTTTGTCTCCCTAGCATTGCTTGACAACCGATGCAGGTGTGTTTACGTCCCCGTAACTTAGCGGTTCGGCAAAAGACACCGATAGAATAAGTACTAGGCTTCCAAAGAATAAGTCCTGGGGTTGATTTCTTTGACTAAAAGACAGTGCTCCAGCATGGCCGCAGTCAAATGACTGACACAAGTAAAAGAATAGAAAGAGTATATCAGGAATGTGACATTTGCATTGCAAACGAGCAAGTTCTGATGAGTCTAACGAGACATGAATTATAAATATTAATGATTAGATTAATGAAAAATATGAGTGATATTATAGAGATAATCTGTGGTTCGTTATATAAATGCTAAATGAATTCATGGAACCCAGTGCTTAATAAATTCTGACACAGTAAATTAATAATATTTTGAATCGAGGCAAGGATAAATTTCCTCGTAACTTTCAGCTTCAATATTTATTACACTTAACGAACATGACAAAGATGGCAGACAGGTAGATTCGTTAACATGCCAGGTGAAATGTTTAGTGGTATTTGGTATTTTACTCATTACTCAGGGTCGATAAATTAAGTACCAGTTGCGTAGTTAGGTCGATCTAATCAACTGACCCCCTCCCAAAAAATTTAGGGCCTTGTGCATAGAGTAGAAAAGGATATTTATTATACATAACGAAGATGGTAGACAGGTAGATTCGTTAACATGCCAGGTGAAATGTTAGTGGTATTTGGTATTTTACTCATTACTCAGGGTCGATAAATAAGTACCAGTTGCGTAGTTAGGTCGATCTAATCAACTGACCCCCTCCCAAAAAATTTAGGGCCTTGTGCATAGAGTAGAAAAGGATATTTATTATACATAACGAAGATGGTAGACAGGTAGATTCGTTAACATGCCAGGTGAAATGTTTAGTGGTATTTGGTATTTTACCCATCGCTATGTTCTGGGTTCAAATTCTGCTGAGGTCCGCTTTGCCTTTCATCCTTTCAGGGTCGATACATTAAGTACCAGTTACGCACTGGAGTCGATCTAATCGACTGGCCCCCACTTCCCCAAATTTCAGGCCTTGTGCCTAGAGTAGAAAAGAATATTAAAGGCTGTGAGCTGGCAGAAACGTTAGCATGCTGGGTGAAATGCTTAGCAGTATTTCATCTGTCTTTTCGTTCTGAGTTCAAATTCCGTCGAGGTTGACTTTGCTTTTCATCCTTTCGGGGTTGGTAAATTAAGTACCAGTTGCATGCTGGGGTCAATCTAATCGACTGGCCCCCTCCTCCAAAACTTCAGGCCTTGTACCTATAGTAGAAAAGGATATTATTTTACAGAATAAGAAATATAACAAGCATATGTATGTGTGTTTCTCTTAATTATTGAGCTGAACTGGTTTACAGAGACATAAGTTATTTCATGTGTGTCCATAAAATGGTAACAATGTATAACAGTTCTTATGAGACAATGTACAAAGATTGCAAACCTCCCAAGCAGAGAACTCAATGGCAGTGAAAAATTTCGCCTGACGCACCTTAGCACTGTATACAATAATTTCATTATTATTTAAAAAACACGAATGGAGATTGTGAAAAATCTGAAATTCTCCCATGGAAAAGAATAAGCAGACAAAGAAGCCTGCATTGTAAAAGATATAAGATCATACCCTAAAGCCTTCCCTAAGTACGTCAAGGTAACTGCGGCTGAATGTTGCAAGGTAGGGCCACTCCTCCGAAAAGATGGCTCCCTCATAGGAAATCCAGTGAAGATGGGTGAAACACTGAATGAACAATTCCAAAATGTTTTCATTCCCACCCTTACAGCATATGCAAATTAGCAAGCCTGTAGAATTCTTTACTACTACAAATTTAAAAAGGTGGGCAGTAACAATTGATTCCATCAGCATCAAAGAAGAAGATGTAATACTGGCCGTAAATGAGGTAGACATGAACTCAGCTGCTGGCCCTGATGGATTCACAGCAGGTCCTTCTCAAATCATGCAAACGGGCCCTTTCTAAGCCACTGTAGCTTTGTTTGCAGAGCTTTCTTGAATGTGGTAAGCTCACGGGCAAACTGAAGGAGGGAATAATGGACCTTATCCATAAAGGAGGAAGCAGAACAGATGCTAAAAACTAAAGGCCTATCTCTTTGGCACATCAGCAAAGCCATGGAATGAATATTTCATTTTTGGATTTGGTTTGCAAGATTCTTTATATGAGTTCGTGTGTTGAAGCATGTTCTGTTGTGTCTGGGGAGAGTCATTTTCTTTTTGTGCCTTATTATGTAACACACTCAACGGTAAAATTTCCAGCATATAACTCAGAACGTAGACAGTCAAAATACCATTAATCATTTTGCCCAACTGATGATTTTATCAGCTCACCACCTTTTTCACGACAATATTAAATAATAATAATAATAATAATAATAATAAGAGTAATGATAATAATAATAATAATAATAATAATAAGAGTAATAATAATAATAATAATAATAATAATAATAATAATAATAATAAGAGTAATGATAATAATAATAATAATAATAATAAGAGTAATGATAATAATAATAATAATAATAATAATAATTGTTTCAAATTTTGGCACAAGGCCAGCAATTTCATGTGAGTGGGTAAGTTGATTACATTGACCCCCATTGCTCGTCTGGTACTTATTTTATCAACCCTGAAACAATGAAAGGTAAAATCACCCTTGGCAGAATTTGAACTCAGAACGCAAAGACAGACAAAATACCTATTTCTTTACTACCCACAAGGGGCTAAACACAGAGGGGACAAAAACGGACAGACAAACGGATTAAGTTGATTATATTGACCCCAGTACATAACTGGTACTTATTTAATCGACCCCGAAAAGATGGAAGGCAGAATTTGAACTCAGAATGTCACGGCAGACAAAATACCGCTAAGCATTTCACCCGACGTGCTAACGATTCTGCCAGCTTGCTGCCTTCATATAATAAATGATAATAATAATCCTTTATACTATAGGCACAAGGCCTGAAGTTTGGGGGAGGGGGATAGTAGATTACATAGACCCCAATACTCAACTGGTACTTAATTTGTCAACCCTGAAAGGATGAAAGGTGAAATCAACCTCAGCAGAATTTGAACACAGAACCGAAAGACAGACGAAATACTGCTAAAGCATTTTGCCCGGCATGCTAACAATTCTTATTTCTTTATTGCCCACAAGGGGCTAAACATAGAGGAGACAAACAAGGACAGACAAAGGGATTAGGTCGATTACATCTACCCCAGTGCGTAACTGGTACTTATTTAATCGATCCCAAAAGGATGAAAGGCAAAGTCGACCTCGGCGGAATTTAAACTCAGAACGCAATGACAGACGAAAAACCTATTTCTTTACTATCTAGAGGGGGCTAAACACAGAGAGGACAAACAGGGACAGACAAATGAATTAAGTCGATTATATCGACCCCAGTGCATAATTGGTATTTATTTAATCGATCCCGAAAGGATGAAAGGCAAAGTCGACCTCGGTGGAATTTGAACACAGAACATAGCGGCAGACAAGATAACTATTTCTTTACTACCCACAAGGGGCTGAACACAGAGGGGACAAACAGGGACAGACAAACGAATTAAGTCGA
Organism: Octopus sinensis; assembly: GCF_006345805.1. Lineage (NCBI taxonomy): Eukaryota > Metazoa > Mollusca > Cephalopoda > Octopoda > Octopodidae > Octopus > Octopus sinensis. The sequence continues at coordinate 10,704,517 of NC_043024.1, forward strand.
TTATATCGACCCCAGCGCATAACTGGTACTTATTTAATCGATCCCAAAAGGGTGAAAGGCAAAGTCGACCTCGGCAGAAATTGAACTCCGGATGTAGCGGTAGACGAAATACCGCTAAGCATTTCACCTGGCGTTCAAACAATTCTGCAAGCTTGCTGCCTCCTTCATGACAACAATGGTAAATAATAATAACAACAACAACAACAACAACGCCAACATCAATAATAATAAGTAATTATCATTCGGAAATATCAGTCAAAGACTGTTTGGATCTTGTTGAGTTTCCCAATTTCCACAATGTTGTCGGCGCTTTTGTTTCGGTTTCTTTCGGGTTCCTTTTGTTCGCTTTTTATAGAATGGCGTGCCATGGAGTGGCACGATGTTGGTTGGGATGAAACAAGGTGAGGTGTACTATAACGTGGTGCGGATGGTCGCAGCGTGATGCGCTTTGTTGCAACTTACAGTGACAATGCGTGATGTGACGCAACTTGGTGCAGTGTGGGGCGGTGTGCTGTTCTACGGCGTTAACATAGCATTGTGTGGGTTAATATGGTATGGAATGGTGCGGTAGTGCAGTTTTGTGTGGGGCGGTGAAGGACAATCCGTTCTTTGTGCTTTATACCTGTCGTATTTGACCTAATCTTTGTGTCTTAGTAAGAAACCTTTCAAACACAAAGCGAAAACAAACACAGAATAAAAAAAAAACAAAAATACAGAAAAGAAAATTAAAAAAGAAAGGAAAAGAAAAGAAACACTTATTCTCTTTTGTGTTGTCTTTGACTTCTCGACCGATTCTTTGGTCTGCAAGTCTGGAAAAATCTCACAGTAATCATCACCAAGAGGCACTTAGAAAAGAGGTTCTTCCGGTCATCTTGTATTAACTGACCAATGGCCAAAGGTGGCTGACATCTGTTCATTTTTCAAGTTCTTTTCATTTATGCATTGACCGTGTGGTGGGCGGGTGGGCGGCGGCGGTAGTGGTGGTGGTGGTGGTAGTGGTGGTAGTGGCAGTAGGTAGAAATAGGAGGTTGTTTTCGTGTTTTGTCTTACTACTACTACTACTACTACTATTTTCATTATTCCATTTATCGCAATTGTTGTTGTTCTTATTATTATTATTATTAGAATTGTCAAAGCATCAGACAAAATGCTTAACGTTGTCTCTGCAGTCTGAGTTCAAATCCTGCCATCACCATCTTTGCCTTTTATCCTCCCAGGATCGATGAAATAAGGACCATTTCAATACTGGCATCAGTGTAATCAACAATCCACCCCTCACCCCCAAAATTTCAGACCTCGTACCTAAAAAAGGACTTTTGGTTGTTATTGTTGTTTTTGATATATTTTTAGAATCGTTAGAGCATCAGATAAAATCCTTGTGTTATTTTTACATTCATCATCATCATTTAACGTCTGTTGTCCTTGCAGGAATCGGTTCGACGGTCTGTGCCAATGCCAACTTTGCCTTTCATCCTTTCAGACTCAGTACCAGTTGCGTACTTGGGTCAAGTATTATCAACTAGCCTCATCCCCTTAAATTCCAAACCTTGTGCCTACAGTAGAAAGAAATATTATTATTATTATTATTATTATTATTATTATTATATTATTGAGTGAGAGAGCAGTTCATGCCATCAAAGTGACACTGAGGTACAAATATACGAAGCCCAGTATACCCATCATGACTACCAGTCTGATAAGGGTACACCAGGCACATGCATCACAACCATATGTGCGCGACATGGTGATCTCATATCAAGATAAACAGCACATGACCTTGTAGGTTGCGGCCCAGTTAGAATTTTCTTCTGGTCGAGTAACCCATCCCGCTCAAAAGGTCCCTGAATAAGGATTGTTTAAGGATGTTGAACGAAACACCCATGTTTCCAGAGGTGAATCATTCAAACCCCAAAGAATCCCTCTCAACACGTGGCTATGATGCTCCCCCACTACTTCTGCTCGTGATCAGAGATGCACATATCGTCAGCCACTAAGGGACATGCTCAACTGGTTAAGGTCAAACAACTGACAAGCAAATCTGTGGTATTGAGCAGAATATTTGCTGTAGCCCATCTTTTATACCAAGACAAAACACTGTACATGATAACACTTCCAATCAGTTAAGATCAGAAGCCATGAGAGCCACTGCTTGCTACTGCATCAGGGCATTTATTATTATCATTATTATTATTAATAATATTACTATTACTATTATTATTATTATTATTTAAGGCGGTGAGTTGGCAGAATCGTTAGCACGCTGGGCAAAATGCTTAGCAACATTTCATCCATCTTTACGTTGAGTTCAAATTCCACTGAGGTCGACTTTGCTCTTCATTCTTTCGGGATCAATAAAATAAGTACCAGTTGTATACTGGGGTTGAGCTAATTGGCTGTCCCCCTCCCCCAAATTTCAGACCTTGTGCCTATGTTAGAAAGAACTATTATTATTATTATTATCATTATCATTATTATCATTATTATTATTATTATTATCATTATTGATGTGTCAAACTGGCAGAAACAGTCTTCCAGTTCTGAGTTCAAATCTCACTGAGGTCAGCTTTTACCTTTTATCCTTTTGGGGGTCAATAAACCATAAAGCAAGCCAAGTGCTGGGATTAATGGTACCAACTAATCTCTTCACTGGGATTAATGGTACCTACTAAATCCCTTCTCTAAAAATTGCTTGCCCTGCATCTAAATTAAAAGCAATAAATTTTTAAGGCCTTGAGCTGACAGAATCATTCAAACCCCACATCTCAAAGTGAGGGGTGCCACCCACTAAGACATGATTTAGGATTTTGTATGAGTACCTCAAAGGGTGGGGTACTATCCCATGAGGTGTGATAAAGAATTTGTATGAATATTCTCGAAGTGGCGTGTGCCAACCCCTGGGGTGAATTTAAGAAATTTTTTATGAGTACCTTCCAAAGGTGGGGTACCACCATGCGAGATTTACTCTTTACTCTCTTTTACTCTTTTACTGGTTTTAGTCATTTGATTGTGGCCATGCTGGAGCACCACCTTTAGTCGAACAAATCGACCCCAGGACTTATTCTTTATAAGCCTAGTACTTATTCTATCGGTCTCTTTTGCTGAACCTCTAAGTTACGGGGACGTAAACACACCAGCATCGGTTGTCAAACGATGTTGGGGGGACAAACGCAGACACACAAACATATACACACACACACATACATACATACATATATATATATATATATATATATACGACACGCTTCTTTTCAGTTTCCATCTACCAAATCCACTCAAAAGGCTTTGGTTGGCTTCAGGCTATAGTAGAAGACACTTGCCCAAGGTGCCACACAGTGGAACTGAACCCAGAACCATGTGGTTCGTAAGCAAGCTACTTACCACACAGCCACTCCTACGTCTATTTGATTAAGAATTTCATATGAGTCCTGGAGACAAAGCAGTGGTGGTGGGGGTAGTGTATGCACGGGTGGGGATGGCAACTGATGCCTCTGTATATTTTCTGTTTTTGTTTTTGTATTTTATTTAAATATTAAATTTTAATAAAACACCTTAAATATAACGTGACGAATGAGTCGTTAGCCACAATCACTAAAATGACATCCAAAATAAGGACAGCAAAAAACGATAATAATTCTTTCAAAAAGTGTGTAAATGGACAAAAACTGGACACTTGCTGTCTAAGTGTATAGCATTTTCTTATAGCAGTGCTGTGGCTAATAATTGACTTCTGATCTTAACTAATTTAGTTAGTTAGTTAGTTAATTTTTGGGCTCAAAAAGCAAAAACCAAGGCCATGTAGGGGGACATGGAGTTATGTACAGGGTGGTGTTCATGTAAAGAGTTCAGGCCACTTGAGGTCAAGGGAGACTTTGAACCGAGCGGTCGTTGGCATCTTCACCATCTCGTCTGGCAGCTTATTCCACGGATCTGCAACCCGGACAGAGGAAGCTCCTCTCCTTCGATTGAGATGAAATCGTCGCAGATAGAGCTTTTCGGAATGACCCCGCAGCCGACGCTCTGGAGCAGGAGTGAAGAACAGAATTGGAAGTATTGAGTAGCATTTTTCAATCGAAGTCGGGTGTAGAGGTTTTGTTGGACACAGTGTGAGGTGACTATTGTTATCGTTAGGCTTAATGATAATATTATCATCGTTTAACGTCCATTTTCCATGCTAGCATGGGTTGGACGGTTTGACCGGGGTCTGGGAAGCCAGGGGGCTGCACCAGGCTCCAGTCTGATCTGGCAGTGTTTCTGCAGCTGGATGCTCTTCCTAACGCTAACCACTCCATGAGTGTAGTGGGTACTTTTTACGTGCCACCGGCACAGGGGCCAGAGGAGGCTGGCAATGGCCACGATTGGTTGGTGCTTTTTACATGCCACTGGCACAGGGGCCAAAGGAGGCTGGCAAACGGCCACGATTGGTTAGTGCTTTTTACATGCCATTGGCACAGGGGCCAGAGGCGGCTGATAACGACCAAGATTGGTTGGTGCTTTTTACATGCCACTGGCACAGGGGCCAAAGGAGGCTGGCAAACGGCCACGATTGGTTAGTGCTTTTTACATGCCACTGGCATGGAAGTCAGTCAAGGCGGCACTGGCATCGGCCACGTTCGGATGGTGCTTTTTATGTGCCACTGGCACGGAGATAACAACTACAATTTCCATTTGATTTTCATTTTGATGTTGATGTACTCATCTAGACATCATGTGATGGTTGTAAATGAGCATCACCTACATTCAAGTGGGGTTGTTCAGTCCCAGTTTTCTATAAAAAACACATCGGGCCGTGGGGAGATATTATTTTGCTTGGAAACAGGTGAGGGTTAGTGACAGGAAGGGCATCCAGCTGTAAAAAATCTGCCTCAACTGTCTGACCCCAACAAGCTTGGGAAAGTGGACATTGATGATGATGATGATGACATCAAAGGAAAGGGAGAAAGGGCCTTAGCTCATAACAGGGGAGTGTTGAAAAAGTGTTAATAAAAGAAAAGAGCTGATAGGCAATAAAATATGGAGAAACACGGTGTTGGAGCATCAGACAAAATGCCATTGAAAACCCACTCGGGTTGACCTTGCTTGTCTTCCTTTTGGTGGGGGTTGATAAAACAAAGTACCAGTCAAGTATGGGAGGGGGTCATGTCATCAAGTAACACCCCCACTCCACACACACTCACACACACACAAAATTGTCAGTGGGAAGAATCATTAGCATGGCAGATAAAATGGTTGGCAGCTTTTCTTCTCGCTCTTTTGATCTGATTTCAATTTTTGCCGGAGTCAATCTTTTCCAGAGTCAATTTTTGCCGGAGTCAATCTTTGCCGGAATCAATCTTTGCCGGAGTCAATCTTTGCCGGAGTCAATCTTTGCCAGAGTCAATCTTTGCCGGAATCAATCTTTGCTGGAATCAATCTTTGCTGGAGTCAATCTTTGCCAGAGTCAATCATTGCCGGAATCAATCTTTGCTGGAGTCAATCTTTGCCAGAGTCAATACAGTTAAATACTGGGGTCAATCTAACTGTCTAAAACCCCAACTCCCTAAAATTGCTGGTCTTTTTTTTTATTATTATTATTGAGTGAGAGAGTAGTGTACGCCATCAAAGTGACACTGGGTTACATATATATGAAGCCCAGTATACTACCTGTAGACTATATGATTTATTGTTTCTTGTCCATCTCCACATATTCTGCAGTTACTTGCTATGTTTCTTTTCATTAAATGTTTTTGGTAATTTCTGGTGGGGAGGCTTTGGTCTTGTGCTGCAATTAAAAATCCCTCTGTCTCTGCTTTGAGTCCTGAGCTTCTCAACCATTGCTGGGATTTTTCACTGCCTATTTCTTTTGCATTTAGTTTAGCCCAGTATTTGCCAGGAAGGGGCTTCTCTTGCCTACTACTATTATTATTACTGAGGTTTCGCCTGTTATTGAAAAAGGTATTATAAAAGGCATCCAGCCGTAGAAACACTGCCAGATCAAACTGGGCCTGGTGCAGCCTTCTGGCTTCCCAGACCCCAGTTGAACCGTCCAACCCATGCTAGCATGGAAAGCGGACGCTAAACGATGATGATGATGATGATGATGAAAGGGGCTCTCTAAGCCGCTTTTGACCAGGCTCCCATTGGCTTTTATGGGGTTTTTTCCACCAGGAACCTTTCGTAACGCCTCCCCCTATTGGGAGTTTTTCGTTGTTATATTATTTGTTACACTATTTTTACACGATTTTTTCACAAACGGACAAAACCCTTTCTAACCTTTTGTCCTGTTTTGTCCCTTTATGTTTTCCAATCATGTTTGTCAGCCCTTGTGGCCAATAAAAAGAATTAATTATTATTATTATTATTATTATTATTATTATTATTATTATTATTATTATTGAGTGAGAGAGCAGTGCATGCCATCAAAGTGACTATTATTATTGTCATTCTTATTGTCATTATTATTATTATTATTGTCATTATTATTATTATTATTATTATTATCATTATTATTATTATTATTATTATTTATATTTATTTATTCGTCTATTTTTTTTTCTTTTTGTTGTTTGTCTCATTACTATTATTTATGTGAGAAATCATTATTGTTCTCTCTGTCTGCCCCTCCCCCCTCTCTCTCCCTCTCTGTTTCTTTCCCTTCTCTCTATTATCATTATTGTTGTTGTTGCTGTTGCTGTTGTTGTTGTTGTCATCGGGCATAAAAGCCATTGTATGTCATGAGAATGGTAAAAGTCCTCCTTATGCTGATTAACAGTATTGTTCCTGCTACTGCTGCTACTACTACTACTACTACTACTACTACTACTGCTATTGCTGTTCTTATACCTGTTGCGCTTGTCATTGTATTGTTCTGTGGAGATACCTGTAAACGATAATTGCTTCATGGCTTTGTCGCCGCCCCACGACCTGTTGTTGTTGTTTTCTATGTCTGCCTTGACAATTAGGTTTACCTTTAGCAGACTGACAACAACAACAACAACAGCAGCAACAACAAAATGTATAATAAAAATAGTGACAGCAACAACAACAATACCAACAACAACAACAACAACAAGACAACAGGGAAAGACAGCTTCTTGTTTATTTTTACATTATTTTTTTATTATTTTTTTTATTTTGTGTTTCGTTTATTTGGTTTTTTTTATTGTACTTTTATTTTACTTTTCTTTAATTTTTTTACCTCTGCCTCCTCCTCCTCTCCACCTCCTCCTCTTCGCCCCCTCCCACTCCCCCTGCCAATTTGCTTTTGACAAACATTCTTTGTCTCTTCATTCTTTCAGTGTCTTTATTTCCACACAAACACACACACACACACACGCATACACATACAGATACACATACACACACACACATACACACATGCATTCACTCATATAAGCATGCACGCACACACACACATGCATACATACACACTGCTGCACACATGACACACGTTCCCATACACACACAGTCACATATTTCCATACACACATACACACGAACACACACACGCACATACACACATGCACAAATACTCACACATATGCACACACACACACATACACACAAACATTCACTCATATAAGCATGCACACACACACACATGAATACATACACACTTCTACACACATGACACACGCCATATATTCCCATACACACACACACACACACTGTCATGCACAAGTACTCACACATATGCACATACACACACACATACACACAGGAATTCACTCATATAAGCATGTACACGCACAGGCATACATACACACTTCTACACACATAACGCATGCCATATATTCCCATACACACATACACACGAACACACACACTCAGACCAAGATACACACACATATACATGCATTTACACACTCTTATACACACATACTCACACATTCGCACAAATACACACATATACATGCACTCATATACACAAACACATACATATAAACAAGCACACACACACACATACACATGCATGCACATACACACATACACACATACACACATACACACATACACACAGATACACATACATTCACACAAACACACACAGTTGCACATTTTTGCACAGATGCACATACGAGCATACAAGCACTCTTGTACACAGTCACATCAATATATTAGGTTGGCAACTAAGTTCCCGCCGTTCCTTTAGATTAAAATTTTTTTAAAGGTTTAATAAAATATAACAATTAATTAATCAATAATGTATTCACCGTATCGGTGACATGTAATAGCACCAACCGATCGTGGCTGTTTGCCAGCCTTCTCTGGCCCCTGTGCCGGTGGCATGTAAAAAACATCCACTACACTCATGGAGTGGTTGGCGTCAGGAAGGGCATCCAGCTGTAGAAACACTGCCAGATCAGACTGGAGCCTGGTGCAGCCTCCATGGCTTACCAGACCCCAGTCAAACTGTCCAACCCATGCTAGCATGGAAAGCAGACGCTAAATGATTATGATGATGATGATGATGATGTATTCACCCTTGTTGTTTACAACTTCTTCCTAATGTTCAACAAGATTTTCAATACCTCCTTGGTAGAAATCACCCTGATTTCCACTCAAAAAATTGTTCCAACCAAGCTCTCAATTCTGCATCAGTATTAAAGGAAACTCCGTGCATTTTTGGGAAGGGAGCCAGTCAATTAGATTGACCCCTGTACGCAACAGGTACTTAATTTATCGGCCCCGAAAGGATGAAAGGCAAAGTCGACCTCGGCGGAATTTGAACTCAGAACATACGAACAGACGAAATACCGCTAAGCATTTCGCCCGGAATGCTAACGTTTCTGCCAGCTCGCCGCCTTACATATACTCACATATAGAAACACATACACTCACTCACTCGCACACACACACACACCACACACACACACGTATAGTCATATAAATACAGACTCAGTTGCATATGCACACACATCTACGCACATGCATCCACAATCCCATTCTCTCGTTCCCAAACATCCCTTTTCCTTCTCTTCTTCATTCTTCCATCCTCTTTACTCCTCCTACTGCACCCTTTCATTCCTTCACCTCTCTCATTCATTCCTTTACCCACGCTCATTTATTCCTTCTCCTTCAGCCTTTCACTTCTTCTCTCTCCGTCCTTCTCTGTTTTCCTTTCTCTTTTCTCTCTCTCTCTCTCTCATTCTCCCTATGTTTCGTTCTTTCACTCTCTTAATTCATCCTAATACACATGCATACACAAACAACTACACAGAGCTTGTCACTTCTCAATTCCTTCATCAACATTTCTAGAACTTCATGGTCTCATCTTCTGGATTAAGTAATGTTGGAGTGTATTGCCACCTGCCTCTTTCTAATAAGTAGTGATCGGTCTAGATATTTTGGCCAGAATTTGAGTTTTAGCCATTAGACTTATACATCATTAGTTGGGGGCTTATAAAACGACTATAAAAGTATATGTGTGGTTGTGTATGTGCCCCTGTGGGTGTGTGCACATGTGCATGTCTGTGCACACAGGCCACATGGTGTTAATTTTACAGCCCTACTGTGTTGTATCGTACAACCAAAGCCTTGTAAGTGGATTTGGATTGATGGCATATTACTTTGAGTATG
>NC_043024.1:10719071-10749071 GCF_006345805.1 Octopus sinensis
TCATTATCTTTAAATCCTCGTGGTAATTAGTTGTTGATCAAATGTAAAACATATGAATCGCTAGGAATCACCCACCTCCTTCTTTCAAAAATCGCTTTCCTTTTTAGAAGTGACAACGATGATTCAGTCCTGCATATATTGTAACTAATATTACATTAAAACACCAGCAGTCATTTAATCATAAGGAATCAGTGAAATATCATACGCAGAATGGTTTACTAATTGCATTTGAATATGAAAATATTTTGCATTGGATTAAAGTGAGTGAGGCTAAGACTCAGAAAGTCAACAAGCAGTGAGGAAAAAAATGTCACTTGTATTTTTTGATATTGTAATTTGGTAGGAAACACTAATTAAACGAAACACATGTGTCTGGCTATATATATATACACACACACATATATATATATAAATAGATGAGTGTATTTTTACCTTGTTAAAAATTAACATGGAAAAATAAATAAATAGTTACCAGGGCAGCAAAAATCTCACAAGTAAAGATGTTGTAACTCCTTGTTTATAAAGGTAGAAACTTCGTGTTTACGTGGAATATTTGAATAATATGAATAAAAAATGGAGTTAACGCAGGTGTAAACAAATATTTTTACTTTCAACACATGTTTCAAAAATTCCACTGATACTATTCAAAAGAATAAATGGTATAAACAATGCAATCTTCTCTTCGGGAAAGTGAAAAAAACGAAACTCGTCAATACGACATTTTAGCAAAAAATGATGGATTTGTATAGCGATAGACAGAACGCTATTAATATTGTTTAAAAAAACCTTATATGATATAACGTTATAAGTAGCTAACAGAAAGAGTAGGGATATTAATAGTGAATGTTAAATATAAAGGAAATTAAAGTTTAAACTATATATAATGATAGAGGCTACTTATATGCACTAAAAGTATGTTTTTGCCAATGCTTACATCTGTATGCTCGTTCTATAACCGTGTTTACTAGAGTATTTTTAGAAAAAATAATGAAAAATAGCTCAGAATTGCAGAGAAGACAGAATTTCTTGCCTTTGTCATATGGTATCGAAATTGAGAGGATCAACCATTCTAAATGAAATTGTTCATTGTGGTCTTTTAATAGCGTTCTGTCTATCGCTATACAAATCCATCATTTTTTGCTAAAATGTCGTATTGACGAGTTTCGTTTTTTTCACTTTCCCGAAGAGAAGATTGCATTGTTTATACCATTTATTCTTTTGAATAGTATCAGTGGAATTTTCGAAACATGTGTCAAAAGTAAAAATATTTGTTTACACCTGCGTTAACTCCATTTTTTATTCATATATATATATATATATATATATATATATATTAATCAAAATAAAAACATGATGCCAAGGATTCAGTGGTACATATGTTTTGGGCCTTTATTAGACGGATTTATAACAATGCATAATGTGTGTCTATGGCCTTCTTCAGCCGCGCACAATTACTACTTCAAGGACATGTATTACATAAAAAATTCTACGTTGGGGATGCAAATCCTCTCAGTCGCGTACGACATATAAGTTCAGCAAAAATTTAGAATCAAATGAATATGGTACTTAATTTAGATGCACCAGAATTCTGTATGGTGTTATCCATAAAAATCCGTGTGGTGATTATAATCAAAATAAGCAACAAGGATGACTCTGGTAATTTGGTACGATCGTTTCGTACTACATCATTTTATTAAATGTTGTAAGTATTACAACAGTTTTAAAATGCTGAGCACTCATCAGCCAATTATAGAGGTTTTCATTAATACAAAAATTTTCATATCAAGTGGCAACATTACAGAGAAGGTAGCTACATAGACAAAGATGTGGATTTAAATTTTAAGAACATTTGAGGTAGTGGAGTCCATCAACTGACTGACTAAGATTCAGTTGTTCCAGACTACTGTAGGGTTCTGAGAGGGAAGAACAAATGAAAAGAGACAATAAAGATTTTTCTAATTATAGAAATGGGGTAAAGGGGATGTCAGAGCTCCATATAAGGAATTTATTGTCACAATATATATAAATAAACTTGAGTTGTCTGTGTATGGCAGGTTTGGTAGCCTTCAACTAACACTATCTCCTCCGAGACCCTGCAGCGCAAGTTGACCAAAATTGAAAGTATGATAGAAGAAGGCTTGCTCTTCCTTCCGTAGAAGAAAAAATTCAAATCGGACCATGTTAACACCAAAAATTATTTACATCAAAAAGGTGCTTTTTTTCTATGGAAATCCTTATTTTTTACGATTTTTTGACTGCTGTGCTGCCATTTTTCAGTGTATTTCAACCAGAAAAATGTTCACTTAAAGAGAATAACAAGCTACATAATGCAAAATTTTTACTTTTCAAAAATTCCAATTCTAAAGGGTCGAAACAAACCCAAGCAACGCCAGGCGATACTGCCAGTATATATATATATATATATATATATACTGGCAGTATCGCCTGGCGTATGTGTGTGTGTGTGTGTGTATGTATATATAAATTTTTTTTTTAAATATGCACTCACATGAAAACACATATTATCTCAAATTCTGTTCAATTAAATGAGAGGATCTATCTGTCTGTGTGTCTTTCAGATGGGTGCATGTTACGGAAGAGACCCTGAACTATTTGGGGAACGACTACGAGGTGATACCCGGAGAAGGAGACAAGCGGAACAACTATTTGAAGGAGAACAACGTGAAGACTTTCTTCATCAAAGCAGACTCTTACAGACAAAAGGTAAGACCAGACCTTAGGGATGCTGAGGAGTGGGGGTGGGGTGGGATAGTGCTGGATGCCATGGTAGACGTAGGCATATGCACCTCCATCCCCATCACCACCACTATCATCAACATCATTGTCATCATCGTCGTCATCACCAGTAGCAGCAGAGGCATCCTCATCATCATCATCATCATCATCACCAGTAGCAGCAGCATCCTCATCATCTTCAGCAGCACCATCACCATCATCTTTGTCATCATCCACATCATCATCAGCAGCAGCAGCAGCAGTAGTAGTAGCAGCAGCAAAAGCAGTGTCCCCCACCATCATCAACATCATCATCACCAGTAGCAGCAGCATCCTCATCATCTTCAGCGGCAGCAGTGCCACCACCATCATCTTTGTCATCATCGACATCATCATCTTCATCATTAGCAGTAGTAGCGACAGCAGCAGAAGCAGTGCCCCCCCCCCACCATCACCACCACCATCAGCAGCATCATCATCACCAGTAGTAGCGACAGCAGCATCATCTTTGTCATCATCGACATCATCATCACCAGCAGTAGTAGAAGCAACACAACCACCACCACCACCATTTTCTTCACCTTCATCACCAGCAGCAGTAGGAGGTGCAATGGCCCAATGGTTAGGGCAGTAGACTTGCGGTTGGAGGATCGCGGTTTCGATTCTCAGACCGGGCGTTGTGTGTGTTTATTGAGCGAAAACACCTAAAGCTCCACGAGGCTCCGGCAGCGGGTGGTGGCGACACCTGTTGTACTCTTTCGCTCCATCTTTCTCTCACTCTTTCTTCCGGTTTCTTGTCCCCGACTTCCTACGCAACCGCTGAGCCTGGATGCGCATTCATCCATCCGTCGATGCTATTGGTGTCAGGGGTTGACCTGCTTTCTCTTCTGAGGGTCTTACGAATATCAAAGGACCACATTTCGGACTTCTCCCATCTTGCGAGGTCTGAGACGAAGACCTTCGCTCAACAGCAACAGCAAGGAGGCGCAATGGCCCAATGGTTAGGGCAGCAGACTCGCGGTTGGAGGATCGCGGTTTCGATTCCCAGACTGGGCGTTGTGTGTGTTTATTGAGCGAAAACACCTAAAGCTCCACGAGGCTCCAGCAGGGGGGGGGGCACTTCTGTTGTACTCTTTCGCCCCAACTTTCTCTCACTCTTTCTTCCTGTTTCTTGTCCCCAACTTCCTACGCAACCGCTGAGCCTGGATGCGCATTCATCCATCCGTCGATGCTCTCAGTGTCGGGGGTTGACCTGCTTTCTCTTCTGAGGGTCTTACAAATAGCAAAGGACCTCGTTTCGGACTTCTCCCATCTTGCGAGCTCTGGGACAAAGACCGTTCGCTCAACAGCAACAGCAAGAAGGCGCAATGGCCCAATGGTTAGGGCAGCAGACTCGCGGTTGGAGGATCGCGGTTTTGATTCCCAGACTGGGCGTTGTGTGTGTTTATTGAGCGAAAACACCTAAAGCTCCACGAGGCTCTGGCAGGGGATGGGACGAAGACCGTTCGCTCAACAGCAACAGCAGCACACCCACCACCGCCGCCACCACCACCATCAGCATCCTCATCACCATTTTGTTTTTTTTTCCATCCTCATACAATCACAGAATTTGGATGAGTCTGTTTATTGCAATCTTTTGTCCCCTTTTGTGAGGTTCATCATCCCAAACTTGGACTTTTCCCACATTTTTCCCCCTATTCTTTGTTCTTGGTCTTCCAGTCTTCCTCTTCTGTCCATTCTTCCTTCTGGGCCCTCTTGTCCCCACCCACCCTGCTTCCTTTACCAAACTCTCATCTTCCAATCACATCTGGTACCTCTACCAACTCATACTTGTACTTGTGATGGTGTTCACCCAGGGTGGGTTGAGCCGGCTTCTTCTCTGGTCCTCACGGCATCATGAACCATGGCCGCCCACGCTCGACAGTCCTGTGCGAGGTCACTGGAGATAGCGATCCATCCGTGGTTCCATCTGCGCAGACCGACCACCTGTCGTATTTATTGCCATGGTAGTTGTAGGATTCATAGAAGTTTCGTGGGAATATTGAATTCACAAGTGGTCCCCGACATCGCGCATGCATATCCCGAGTGACGGGATTCCCTGTTTGCCGCGGAGTCTCCACAGACGCAGGGACAGAACGACCTCGAAGCCACTGGTTGCTGATCAGACACCTCTTGGAATTTTCACCAGAGCTCCGTTGGCCAGGCTGCGGCCCTAATACTGCTCGGTGCCAGATCAATCCGCTTTGGATGGCCCTACCAGGAACCAAAGTTCCCGACGGCATAGCTCTGACACTGCCCGTTTACACCACCCTACTGCTTTGAGGAGGGATTGGACTTTAGGGTAGCCTAAACTCGATTACGTCTTTTATGCATCACAGCTCACAAGTGGTCCCCGACATCCCGCATGCATATCCCGAGTGATGGGATTCCCTGTTTGCCGCGGAGTCTCCACAGACGCAGGGACAGAACGACCTCGAAGCCACTGGTTGCTGATCAGACACCTCTTGGAATTTTCACCAGAGCTCCGTTGGCCAGGCTGCGGCCCTAATACTGCTCGGTGCCAGATCAATCCGCTTTGGATGGCCCTACAAGGAACCAAAGTTCCCGACGGCATAGCTCTGACACTGCCCGTTTACACCACCCTACTGCTTTGAGGAGGGATTGGACTTTAGGGTAGCCTAAACTCGATTACGTCTTTTATGCATCACAGCTAATTCTTCCAAGTCGTTGATTCCTTTCTTCTCACCTCTGCCGTTTCCCCTCTTCTTCTTCCAAGCCGACACAAGACATCTTGCAGACCTTGGTTCGTTTCTTTCCTTCTCTGTAAATCCTCAGGTATGGCTTTGTGGTTAAGAAGCTGTTTTGCAATCACATGATTTTGGTTTCAATCCCTACTGTGTGACACCTTGGGCCAGTGTCTCCTGCTATAGCCTCAGACCATCCAAAGCCTTGTGAGTGGATTTGAGAGATAGAAACTGAACGAAGCTTGGGCAAGTATCTCCGTATAGTGGCCCATCATATAAATATATATATGCAGGAGTGGCTGTGTGGTAAGAAGCTTGCTTCCCAATCACAAGGTCCCACTGCATGTCACCTTGGGCAAGTGACTTCTAATACAGCCAAAGCCTTGTGAGTGAATTTGGGAAACGGAAACTATATGGAAGCCCATCATAAAAATATACATGGGCATGGCTGTGTGATAAGATGCTTGTTTCCCAACCACAGGGAGAGAGGCAGGTGTGCCAGAGAGAGAAACAGGTGTGGTAGAGAGAGAGAGACAGGTGTGCCAGAAAGAGAGAGAGACAGGTGTGCCAGAGAGAGAGAGACAGGTGTGCCAGAGAGAGAGAGAGACAGGTGTGCCAGAGAGAGAGAGACAGGTGTGCCAGAGAGAGAGAGACGGGTGTGCTAGAGAGAGAGAGAGAGACAGGAGTACCAGAGAGAGAGACAGGTGTGCCAGAGAGAGAGAGACAGGCATGCCAGAGAGAGACAGGTGTGCTAGAGAGAGAGAGACAGGTGTGCCAGAGAGAGAGAGAGACAGGTGTGCTAGAGAGAGAGAGAGACAGGAGTACCAGAGAGAGAGACAGGTGTGCCAGAGAGAGAGAGACAGGCATGCCAGAGAGAGACAGGTGTGCCAGAGAGAGAGACGGGTACACCAGAGAGAGAGACAGGTGTGCCAGAGAGAGAGAGACAGGTGTGCCAGAGAGAGAGACAGGTGTGCCAGAGAGAGAGACAGGTGTGCAACAGAGAGAAACAGGTGTGCCAGAGAGAGAGAAACAGGTGTGCCAGAGAGAGAGAGAGACAGACAGGTGTGTCAGAGAGAGAGAGAGAGACAGGTGTACCAGAGAGAGACAGGTACGCCAGGGAGGGATGTTTAGTGATTGTAATGAAACTCTTCTTTTGCAGCCAAAGAAGGTTGAAACGTTGGACAGTAGAACCCCAAAGCATAAACAGCAAAAGAAATTGAGCTTCAAAAGTAACGTTGGCATCCATCAGAAGTAAGCATTTTGTGTTTATACATACATGTACACGTGTGTGTGTGTGTCCCACTCTTTGTGAACCCCATCTACCTTCCCCCAATTCATGTGTTTATACATGTGTGTGTGGGTCCCACTCACTTTGACTCCCATCTAACTTCCCCTATGCATGCGTTGTTGGTCATCCTTCAGATGTAATTGTTGTGCGTTTGTATGTGTATTTGTGTTTGTTCCTTCTCAAGCCATGCCTGGCTCATAAGGGCCGGCTTTCCCCGGTTTCCTTGGTGTATAGGTTCCCCACCTGGACGGGACACCGGTCCGTCGCAGGTGAGCTTCTAGATTCAGGAGGAAAGAGTGAGAGAAATTTGTGGCGAAAGGGTCAGCAGAATTTTTGCCATTACCTTCGGTCAGAGCCGCATGGAGCTTAGGTGTTTTGCTCATAAACATACACATCACCTGGTCTGAGATTCGAACCCACGAACCCTCAATCGCGAGTCCGCTGCTCTAACCACTAGGCCATGCGCCTCCACACACACACACACACACACACACACACACACACACACACACATATATATTGTTGTTGTTATTTGTTCCTTCTCAAGCTATGCCTGGCTCATAGGGCCAGTTTCCCGGTTTCCCTGGCGTATAGGTTCCCCACCTGGACAGGACGCCGGTCCGTCGCAGGTGAGCTGCAAGATGCAGGAGGAAAGAGTGAGAGAAAGTTGTGGCGAAAGAGTCAGCGGAAGTTCGCCATTACCTTCCGCCGGAGCCATGTGGTGCTTAGGTGTTTCACTCATAAACACACACATCGCCCGGTCTGAGATTTGAACCTGCGATCCCTCAACCGCGAGTTCGCTGCCCTAACCACTAGGCGATGTGTCTCCACAATGTATGTGTGTGTGTCCCTTGCTCTGTGACTCCTGTCTACCTTCCTTAATTCAGGTATTGTCGATCACCCATCACATGTAAGCATTATGTGCTTATACACGTGTGTGTGTGTCCCACTCTGAGACCCCCTTCTACCTTCCCCCAACTCATGCACCTTTGGTCACTCACTTACATCCACCCATCAATCCTACCCAATCTTTAAAGCTGTTACCTACCCCCCTTCCTACCCCTCTATCTCACGCTCTGCCCACCCCCCACTCACACACACACACATACACTCTCCTGTGAACACCATTCGAGTGCCTTACTGGCACCTGTGCCGCTGGCATGTGTAAAAAGATTCGAGCATGGCCATTGCCAGTGCCGCCTGACTGACCCCCGTGCCGGTGGCACGTAAAAAGCACCCACTACACTCTCAGGGTGATTGGCATTAGGAAGGGCATCCAGCTGTAGAAACTCTGCCAGATCAGATTGGAGCCTGGTGCAGCTTCCATGGCTTACCAGACCCCGGTCGAACCGTCCATTCCATGCTAGCATGAAAAGCGGCCTTAAACGATGATGATGATGATGATGATGATGATAACGATGTTGATGGTGATGATTATGATGATGATGATGATGGACAACGTACAAACTATGACTTTCCTCTTTCTTTTTCTTCCAGACTTGGCTACGGCAATCCGACGTCGGCAAAAGACCCCGAAGACGAAGTGAACGAATACCTCGACCGAGCCATCGATGCCCGTAGTGTTGACCAGCTGCGGGCGGAACATGTCAAGCCCATATCCTTAAAGTTCTACAAGAAAGAATACGAAGAAAAGGTGAGTCCAGATATAACCACCACAAAGTATAAATATTCGTCATAACATAGTCTTCTTTATTGCAGCAAATCTGACTTACAGCCGTTTCCAGTGGTATTTATAGGTTTGTTATTGGTAGGTTTCCTCAGTCAGCATATTGATCAGCAAGAGTGGCCGTGTGGTAAGTAGCTTGCTTACCAACCACATGGTTCTGGGTTCAGTCCCACTGCGTGGCACCTTGGGCAAGTGTCTTCTACTATAGCCTCGGGCTGACCAGAGCCTTGTGAGTGGATTAGGTAGACGGAAACTGAAAGAAGCCCATCATATATATATAGTGAGATATATATAGGTACAGGAGTGGCTGTGTGGTAAGTAGCTTGATTACCAACCACATGGTTCTGGGTTCAGTCCCACTGCGTGGAACCTTGGGCAAGTGTCTTCTACTATAGCCTCGGGTCGACCAAAGCCTTGTGAGTGGATTTGATAGACGGAAACTGAAAGAAGCCCGTCGTATATATGTATGTATATATATGGGTGCAGGAGTGGCTGTGTGGTAAGTAGCTTGATTACCAACCACATGGTTCTGGGTTCAGTCCCACTGCATGGCACCTTGGGCAAGTGTCTTCTACTATAGCCTCAGACTGACCAAAGCTTTGTGAGTGGATTTGGTAGACGGAAACTGAAAGAAGCCTGTCGTATATATGTATATATATATGTATGTGTGTGTGTCTGAGTTTGTCCTCCCACCATCGCTTGACAACTGATGCTGGTGTGTTTATGTCCCTGTTTTTGGGAATTTCATGTATTTAATACACTTTATATAATGACCTGCCTAACTTGCTCATCCTTACATTTTACAAACCCGACAGCTGTTTCTGGGGGTGCAGTGGTCCAAAATAATGCCTGTAGATTGATTCCACCATCGGATGAGACGAGCCTCTATCTTCAAGGAAGAGATCTTACATTTGAGGTGTATATGTGCATATATATATATATATTTACTAGCAGTATCGCCCGGCGTTGCTCGGGTTTGTAAGGGAAATAACTATATAAGCATTTTTAGAGATGTAAAGTATAATAGCCATCTCAATATGGCTAAACACAAAGGGGGAGTGTTACTGTAGCTTTTTACGTTCTGAGATTTAATAATAAATTTTTAGAGAGTTACTTCCCTTATATTATAGCGAAAAAATGCATTAAAAATGTGAAAAATTGATGGTAAATTTTTTTTTAAATCGTAGACTCATCGTAGACGTGCGCTAATACCCAGAAGGGCTCAATATGAATCACGACTATAAGATACCCGGTTTTGGTTAAACTGCACCGCAAAATGTGGGAGTAGTTAGGAATCTAAATCGTAGGAGACAGACAGCACACAACCTCACTTTTATATATAAAGATATGATGAGCCTCTGTCTTCAGGGAAAAGATCTTACATTTTAGGTGTTGACAGAAAGAAGTTAAAGATGGAATGATTTTGATATATATATCACTTTGACCGACCAGTCCGTCAGGCGTCCATTTGACACCGCTGATCACAGCACGCTGTCCACTCCTCTCTGGATTGCGCCTTTCTCATCCACGTGATCCCAATCGTCCTCTTGAAATCGTCACTCCACCGTCGTGGAGGTCTTTCAAGTGGTCTTTTCCACTCACGAAGATAATTCTGAACAGGTTGTCACGTCGTCTCAACGAACAACAACCGAGGGAACAAGCAGGCTTCCGGAAGAACTACAGCACAATGGACCATATATTTGCTCTAACGCAACTGCTTGAGCGAGCAAATGAGTACAAGCTGCCTCTTTGCGTTGCGTTTATAGATTATGAGAAGGCCTTCGATAGCGTCGAAACCAACGCAGTGCTGAACTCGCTGCAGAGGCAAGGAATCGAAGCGCAATATGTGCAGCTGCTCAGAGAAGCAAATTCCGGATGCAGCACCGACATAGCTCTACTGTCATCACCCATACGATATATATATATACACACATATACTACAAGATTCTTTCAGTTTCTCTCTACCAAGTTTAAACCTATTGAGTACTACTAAGTGTATTCTATACAGAGAATATCTGATTCTCATCTGTAAACTATGTGTGTGTATGATAACTGGAAGGTTCTGGTTTCCAGTACTCCAAGTTGCTCATTTCCAATCATCGACTGGTAAACTAAGGCATGGTTTGCCAGCTTATGATCAGAAGTGAGCACCTCTGAATACTGGAAATCAGAGCCTTTCCAGTATAATGTATCAAAACATACTCTTACATTTGTATTGAGTTCTGTCGTTTATCACGACACATATATAGGCAATATCTGTATATATATATATATATATATGTGTGTGTGTGTGTTGGTGTTGATGTAGCATTAATGATATCAATGTGTCTCTATGTAATATGTAGTGTGTGTTTGTATGTGTGCGTGTGAACATGTAACGGTGTCTGTGTGCCAGTATATATATGTGCATGTGTATGTATACACACACACACTTATATATGACATGTGTGTATGTATGTATATATAATATATATATGTATATGTATATTATATATATATGATATATGTGTGTGTGTGTGTTAAATTATTAATTTATTAAATTGTTATTATATGACTGAAGTTTTTATTATATTTAATATAACACCACACACACATATATAGGCAACATCTGTATATATGTCTGTGTGTTGATGTTGACGCACCATATATATATGCCAGTGTATATGTGCGTGTGTATGGATGTGTGTGTTTATATATATATATATTATATATATATATCACACACACAGAAACGCGCGCACACACTTATACATACGTGCATGCATATATGACATTTATATGCGGTAATATATATATATATATATATATATATATATATATATATATATATACATCCATATATATATATATATATATACACACACATATATATATATATATACACACACACACATATAAGGCAACGTCTGTGTGATATATATAATATATTAATTATATATATATACGTAGTGTTGCTAACATGTCTCTGTGCGTAGTGTGCGAGCGTGCGTGCGTGTATGTGTGTGTCCGTGTGTCCCTGTGTTCGTTGTCGGTCACGTTTACCTGCCAGCTGACCTCAGGTGTGCTTCTGATGCTCTGACAGTGCTGCAGGTGTGAATGGATGTTTTCAAGTGATTAAACTTGCGCTCCAACACACCTTCCACCAATCGCGTTGCGCTTTCCCATTTTCTAATTACCTGTTGCAGCTAATTGTGTTATTGTTGTAGTGGTGATGGAGCTGCAGATTCTGAGGGTTGTGGTGTTGTTGCTGCTGTTGTTGTTGTTGTTGTTGTTGGTGGTGGTGGTGGTGGTGGTAGTGGCAGTGATCATAATGATGGTGGTAGTGTTGTTGTTATTGTTGCTGCTGGTGGTGGTGGTGGTGGTGGTAGTAGTAGTAGTGGCGGTGGTGATAATGATGGTGGTGATGATGGTGGTAGTGTTGTTGTTGTTGTTGTTGCTGGTGGTGGTAGTGGTGGTAGTTGGTGGTAGTGGTGGTAGTGGTGGTGGTGGTGGTTGTAGTAGTGGCAGTGCTGATAATGATGTGGTGGTAGTGTTGTTGTTGTTGTTGCTGCTGGTGGTGACGGTGGTAGTGGTGGTGGTGGTGGTGGTGGTGCTAATAATGATGTTGGTGATGATGGTGGTAGTGTTGTTGTTGAAGGTGTCGCTGGTGCTGGTGGTAGTGTTGTCATCATTGTTTGGGTTGTCATCGATGGTGGTGGTATTGGCGGTGGTGGTGCTGGTTTTAGTTGCATTGTTGTTGTTGTTGATAATGATGATGATGCTGATGCTGTTATTTGCAGCAGTATTATTATTGATTATGTTTGTAGTATTAATGAGAGCATTATTGTTGTACATGATGATGATGATGAGGATGAGGAGGAGGAGGATGCTATCATCATCATCATCATCATTATTATTAACGCCGGGCGAAATGCGTAGCCGTATGTCGTCTATCTTTATGTTCTGAGTTCAAATTCCGCCGAGGTCGACTTTGCCTTTCATCCTTTCGGGGTCGATAAATTAAGTACCAGTTATGCACCGGGGTCCATGTAATCGACTTAATCCGTTTGTCTGTCCTTGTTTGTTTGTCCTCTCTGTGTTTAGCCCCTTGTGGGTAGTTAAGAAATTATTATTATTATTATTATTATTATTTATTATTATTATCGTGGCCGTTGCCAGCGCCGCCCCGACTGGCCTCCGTGCCGGTGGCATGTAAAAAGCACCATCCGTCCGTGGCCGTTTGCCAGCTCCATCTGGCACCTGTGCTGGTGGCATGTAAAAAGCACCCACTACACTCACGGAGTGGTTGGCGTTAGGAAGGGCATCCAGCCGTAGAAACATTGCCAGATCAGAATGGGCCTGTTGCAGCCTTCTGGCTTCACAGACCCCGGTCGAACTGTCCAACTCATGCTAGCATGGAAGGCGGACGCTAAATGATGATGATGATGATGATTATTATTAATATTTTAAGGTGGCGAGCTGGCAGAATCGTTAGCATGCTGGGTGAAATTCTTCATGGCATTTCATTTGTCTTTATGTTCTGATTCAAATTCCACTGAGGTTGTCTTTACTTTTCATCCTTTCAGGTTCGATGAAAGAAATACCAGTTGTGTACTGGGGTCCATGTAATCAACTTCCCTTGAAATTGCTGGTTTTATGCCAAAATTTGAAATCACCATCATCATCATTATTATTGTTATAATTATTATTATTATTATTATTGTTGTTATTATTATTATTGTTATTATTATTATTATTATTATTGTTATTGTTGTTGTTGTTGTCGTTATAGCTAAAACACCTGTTCTGTTTATCATTCCAGTATTCCAAAGTGAGAGACGTCATGTTCTCATCCCATCTCGTCTGTATTGTCATCATCTTCATCACAATTATCTTCATTCATCTCATTATCATACCCAGGTAAGTCTAATTCTTTCACCCCAATCCTAACCTTTAGCACCGGTTTCAGGCTTTTTCAGCATAAAAAACAATTAAATTGTAGAAAAATTAAATTAAATGCTTTTAAAAAATATTTCCTAAGTTTTCAAATGCAAGTGACGTTTTATTTTCTGTCTGTTTGTCTCACTTTTTTAGGAAATATTTAAAAAAAAAATATTTAATTTAATTTTACCACAATTTAATTGTTTTTCATGCTTTACTCCAAGTTGAAAAAGTCGCAAAGGCTGAAACCGGTACCAAAATGTTCTTCATGATAAAACTATCTTAGCATTTTCTACCTTGTCTTATTTTCCTGATATATATCAACTTGTGTGTTCCTTTTCAACCTTCTACACACACACACACACACACATATATATATATATATAAGAATTTTTTGTGTAATAAGATAAAAAACCAAGGCTGTATAGATATTAGAGCATTTATAGATAGAAGGTCTTACAGCTGTTTCTAGGATATTAATTAATAACAATATCCCTTCATCAGAGACGGTGTGAGAGGAAAAATTAAGTCATAGTTTTATATATATATATATTATTCAAAAGAATTCCAGCTCTGTCTGTTTTTTATGTTTTATTTATATTCTTTATAATATTAATGTAGAATATAGGATATATAGTATAAATAGTATATATAGTAAAATGAAATGAAGCATTGATTGTCTTATTGAATAGATGAAATATTGAATATAAAATATTATTATATATATATAATTGAAATATGTTTCAAACAGAAAATAGAAACTACATGTGGAAAAGCTATGGGAAAAGTAAGAAGAAAAAAAGCAAAAATGCACATTGAATATAAAAAAAAATAAAGGCTTCTTTTATGAAAAGTAGCGATAAATAAATACAATTAGGTGAACTGAGGTAAAATTAAGAGGAATTAAATTCATTAATTTGAATTGTTAAAGAGATTCAAAATCAGACCGGTATCATCAATACTGTTCACTGGCTTTATATATATATATATATATATATATATATATATATATATATATTTTTAAACACTTATTAACGTTTTGTTTATCATGTAGGCAGTCATCGTAATCATTATAATGCCTTGTTGGTTAGAGAGGCTCCCTTTCTTTCCTGATGAGAAGATTGCATCTTACACCGTTTATTTCTTTGGAATAAAACCATGTTGTCTTCGAAACATATGTCGAGAGTAAAGGAATTTTATTAACATCTTCATTCAACTACATTTATTTATTTATTCATATATATATATATATATATGTGTGTGTGTGTGTGTGTGTATATTCAAACTATCTCCCTCACTCACTCACATGCCATCCCATTCACACCCTCATACCATCCCTCTCACTCTTGTGCCACTTTCACATCATCACTTCAGTTCTCATAGTACTCCTCTCACTCACACCCCATCCCTTTAGACTTCTCTCTCTCTCTTTTGTCTCTCCTTCTTTCTGTCACTCATATACACACACACTCTTTTTCATAAGCTCTCTCTCTCTCTCTCACTAACACACACACATGCATGCACATATTGCACACTCTCCCTCGTAAGCTCTCTCTCTCTCACATACACATGCACTCTCCATTAAACTCTCTCTCTCTCTCAAACACTGTCTCTCCTAAGCTCAAATTCTCTTTCTCACACACACATACACACTCTCTCTATCATAACTTTATCTCTCTCTCACACATATGCACTCTCTCTCTCTCATATATGCAATCTCTCACTTCCATTCATACTGTCTCTCTTTCCCTCTCTCTCTCTTTCTCTCTAACTCTTCCACTCTCTCTCCCTCTCTAACTCTTCCACTCTCCCTCTCTCTCTCTCTAACTCTTCCACTCACACCCTCACTCATTCTCTCTAACTCTTCCACTCTCCCCATCTCTCTCTCTAACTCTTCCACTCACACACTCTCTCTCCCCTCTCTCTCTAAATCTTCCACTCTCACTCTCACTCACTCTCTCTCCACAGATCCATACTCTTCATATTAATCAGTTCTGTTGGTATTGTCTTCCTGCTGTTGCTGCTGCTGATAGTTTTCATAGAACGTCTCAAGGTCAGTATCAATGCACACATCTCTAAACTTACTTTAGCCCCCATTCTTATTTCACTGCAAAACTCTTCCCTAAACTTACCTTAGCTTCCATACTCATTTTGCTGCAGAACTCTTCCCTAAACTTACTTTAGCCCCCATTCTTATTTAGCTGCAGAACTCATTAAGTTACAAATTTCCAAGACAACCACCAAACCCATTATTTTTACCCAAGTAAAAGAATATAGACATTCAACGGTTATTTTCCTTCGTGAACTAATGTGGAAGTAAGCTATCCCTTGAACCCAAAGTAATTTATAGATTCCCCCACCCCACCCTACCGCCCCCGAAGAGGTTAAATTCTGAAATCATATGATGGGGTCTTATCAAATTACTTCGTTCAACAAGTTTTATCTCACTGGAAAAAGATGTTATGGCTTGCCCCTCACAGTCCCTTTGAATATCTCACCAGGTTGGTGATTTAGTGTGACTATTCAAGTTATATCTCTTTAGCTCTTATTTCTAGCATTTGTCGCTGCTGTTTTGCACCCTTATTAATATATTCTACCCTTTTGGTTCTGTTAATAGCTTTAGCCACCCCATACTATTAAGACAGTGAGCTGGTAGAAATGTTAGCATGCCAAGCGAAATGTTTTGCTGTATTTCGTCTGCCGCTACGTTCAGAGTTCAAATTCCACCGAGGTCGACTTTGCCTTTCATCCTTTCGGGGTCGATTAAATAAGTACCAGTTACACACTGGGGTCGTTGTAATCGACTTAATCCATTTGTCTGTACTTGTTTGTCCCCTCTGTGTTTAGCCCCTTGTGGGTAGTAAAGAAATAGGTATTTCGTCTGCTGCTATGTTCTGAGTTCAAATTCTGCCAAGGTCGACTTTGCCTTTTATCCTTTCGGGGTCGATAAATTAAGTACCAGTTACACACTGGGGTCGATGTAATCCACTGAATCTGCTTCTCTGTCCTTGTTTGTCTCCTCTTTGTTTAGCCCCTTTTGGGTAGTAAAGAAATAGGTATTTCGTCTGTCTTTACGTTCTGAGTTCAAATTTTGCAAAGGTCAACTTTGCTTTTCTTCCTTTTGGGGGTCAATAAATTAAGTACCAGTTGTGTACTGGGGGAAATCTAATTGACTGCCCCCCCCTCACCTCCCAAAAAATTTTGGACCTTGTGCCTAGAGTAGAAATGAATATATCATAATATTAATTTATCGTTATGATATCTTATTGTATGTTTATATAGATGGATTGATATACATTTCGTTTTGGGATTTGGTTTGCAAGATTCTTTATATGGGTTTGTGTGTTGAAGCATATTCTGTTGTGTCTGGGGAGAGTCATTTTCTTTTTGTGCCTTATAATGTAACACACTCACCGGTAAAATTTCCACTTATTTCTTATTTTTATTTTCCCTAAAATTTTCGTTGCGTCTTGCAACCTTTTTAAAAACTTACTTCCTCGTACTCATGGCGACATTTACCCTGGGCGGGTTGAGTCGGCTTCTTCGACTTGGAAGAAGTTTCGTGGGAATATGTGGATTTTACAAGCGGTCCCCAAATCCCGCATGTAGAGACATCCTGTTTACCGCAGATTGTCCGTAGACAAGGGACAGAACGACCGAGGAGCCGCCGGTTGCCGAAGCAGACACTCCGAGGATTTTCACCAGAGCCCCGTCTGCTGGGTTGTGGCCCCAATACCACTTGGTGTCAGACCAATCCGCCTTGGGTGGCCCTACTAGGAACCAAAGTTCCCGACGGCATAGCTCTGACACTACCCGTTGCCAGCGTCCCCACCACGGTGAGGAGGGGATGAACTTTGGGGACGCGTTTTAAAAACACACACAACTGGCTTCCATACAGTCACCATTTTACAAAAACCCCTCTTCTATAAACTTCACATCTTTATATATAAAAGTGAGGTTGTGTGCTGTCTGTCTCCTACGATTTAGATTCCAAACTACTCCCACATTTTGCGGTGCAGTTTAACCAAAACCGGGTATCTTATAGTCGTGATTCATATCGAGCCCTTCTGGGTATTAGCGCGCGTCTACGATGAATCTACGATTTAAAAAAAAATTTACCATCATTTTTTCCATTTTAATGCATTTTTTTTGCTATTATATAAGGGAAGTAACTCTCTAAAAATGTCTATGATTAGTCAACGATTTAAAAAAAATTTACCATCATCTTTTTTCCATTTTTAATGCATTTTTTGGCTATAACTCTCTAAAAATGCTTATATACTTATTTCCCTTACAAACTTGAGCAATGCCGGGCGATACTGCTAGTAGATATATAATTATAAGCTAAAGACATTTTTCCAAACTTGCAAACAGCGGAATCAAACAAGGAACTCCATGGTTTTGAAGCAATCTGCTTAACCACACACACACACACACACACACACACACACACACACACACACACCTGACTATGTCTACTTGCTGTCTGTAGAATGGTAATGCCTTCAGGCGTGGATGGCAAACTTTCACAACACATCCATTCCGTTGTAAATGGACCAGAAAAGTCTTTGACTAATTACTTCTCTCCGTTTCTTCCAATATTCTTCGCAGTGTACATCTCGTTGGCTGACTGTGTTTGGTGCCAAAGTGGCAGAGAACCGTTCCATCAACCAGGCTACTGTCACCGTAATGGTGCTTCTCCTCTTTGTGGAGTCGTTCCTTGATATGGTAAGTCTATAATGTCAGTTGGTGGCGGTGGCAGTGGTGGTGGTGTGGTGGTGGTGGTGGTGGTGGTGGTAGTGATGGTAGCGGTGGTGGGTGGTGGTGTGTGGTGTGGTGATGGTAGGGTGGTGGTGGTGGTGGTGGTGGAGGTGGTGGTGGTGGAGTGGTGGTAGCGGTGGTGGTGGTGGTGTGGTGGTGGAGGTGGTGGTGGTGGGTTGATGGTAGCGGTGGTGGTGTGTGGTGGTGCAGTGGTGGTGCAGTGGTGGTGGTGGTGGTGTTGGTGTGGCAGTGATGGTACCAGTGTTGTGTTGTGGTGGTGGTGGAGGTGGTGGTGGTGGTGATGGTAACAGTGGTGGTGGTGGTGGTGGTAGTGATGGTAGCGGTGGTGGTGGTGGTGGTGGCAGTGATGGTAACAGTGGTGGTGGTGGTGGAGGTGGTGGTGGTAGTGATGGTAGCGGTGGTGGTGGTGGTGGTGGCAGTGATGGTAGTGGTGGTAGTGGTGGTGGTGGCAATGGTGGTGGGGTGGTTGCAGTAGTGGTAGTGGTGATAGTTGTGTTTGTGGTGGTGGTGGTGGTGGCAGTAGTGGTGGTGGCAGTGGTGGTCATGGTGATTGGGTGGTGTGGGTAATGTTGGCTATTTGTGATGGTTTTGCTGTTGTGGTGGTGGTGCTGGTGGTAGTGGTGTTTGTCTTCTGAGACCTCTGACCAAAGCTGTTCCAACCATGACCATCCCATCGCCATCAGTACTACACACTGCATCTAGTGACAACATTAACCAATATGTATCTCCCCTTTTTTTATTTTTGAAGCAACAGCATTATTTAAAGAAGATTTAGCTGCTATTTCTAGTAAGTGAAACAACCACAAAGCAGTTGGTGTGTGATAAAACTGGCAGAGCATCAAGCTAGTGAAAGGCAAATTTACTGCAGTTTTCATCCCAAGATAACCTCTCTTATAGATGTGATGTGTTTAAAAACTGGCTGTGTGGTAAGAAACTTGCTTACCAACCACATGGTTCCGGGTTCAGTCCCACTGCGTGGCATCTTGGGCAAGTGTCTTCTGCTACAGCCTTGGGCCTTCCAAAGCCTTGTGAGTGGATTTGGTAGACGGAAACTGAAAGAAGCCCATCATATAGATATATATATATATATAGATATATATATATATATATATATATGTAAACACACCAGCATCGGTTGTCAAGCAATGCTAGGAGGACAAACACAGACACACAAACATACACGCACACACACACATATATATATACACACACACACACACACATATATATATGTGTGTGTGTGCGTGTGTGTGTGTGCATGTATGTTTGTGTGTCTGTGTTTGTCCTCCTAGCATTGCTTGACAACCGATGCTGGTGTGTTTACATCCCCGTCACTTAGCGGTTCGGCAAAAGAGACCGATAGAATAAGTACTGGGCTTACAAAGAATAAGTCTCAGGGTTGATTTGCTCGAGTAAAGGCGTTGCTCCAGCATGGCCGCAGTCAAATGACTGAAACAAGTAAAAGAGTAAAAGAGTATATATATATATATATATATATGCCATAATATACATCTGGAAGATCCTGGAAGGCCTTGTCCCAGACTTTGGCATCGAGAGTCACACAAATGCCAGAACCGGACGCCACTGTGTAGTACCAAGGACTCCAAATTTGCCATCAAGATGTAGGACAAGATATTGTGATAGCCTGGGCTTCAGAGGCCCACGGCTCTTCAATATCCTCCCGAAGAACCTGAGGGACCTGCATGGTGTGGATGCGGATGTCTTTAAAGTAGGACTGGATCTCTTCCTGTCAGGTGTCCCGGATGAACCAACTTCACGGCAGGAGGTGCAGATGAGAGCAGCTGCATCGAACTCTCTCATGCACCAGATGGCGTTTGCCAACAAACATCCGTGAGGTAAAACCGTGTAGCAAACCAAATGGCGGTGCCCCAGCATGGCCACAGCTCATTAGCTGAAACTGGAAAAATCAAAATCATATACACTGAAGGGGAACAATCATCAAAGCAGCATCAAACAAGAACACCAGCTGCATTTCAGCCTGATTGAGAATTATCAATAGCATTTACTCACAGCCAACCCATGCATGTTTAGAAAAGATTTTTCACCTATAATATATAGAAAACACAGGAGAGAATAATCACTGATGCTGCAAATAGCTGTCCAACTGAATAAAAATCAGTTATATGCAATAGGAATAGTCATCATCATCATCATCATCATTTAACGTCCGTTTTCCATGCTAGCATGGGTTGGACGGTTCGACCGGGGTCTGGGAAACCAGGAGGCTGCACCAGACTCCAGTCTGATCTGACAGTGTTTCTACAGCTGATGCCCTTCCTAACACCAACCACTCCGTGAGTGTAGTGGGTGCTTTTTACATGCCACCGACACAGGTGCCAGACGAGGCTGGCGAACAGCCACGCTCGGATGGTGCTTTTTACATGCCACCGGTACGGAAGCCAGGCAAGGCTGGCACGGCCACAATCGGATGGTGTTTGTTACGTGCCACCAGCACGGAGGCCAGTCGATGCGGTGCTGGCTACGGCCACATTCTGAATAGTATTAAATAAAAAAAAAGGCACTTATGTATCATACTTAAAGTATATACACCATTGAAAGGTAATTCAGTGTAGTACTTCACCATAGTTGAGCCTGATCAATGGTTTGTGCTTGCAAACAGCTACATGCTTTGATGAGGTTTGTTGCATCTGATATGTAGGAAATGGAAAATAAAGCATTCACTGATATTGCAAACAGCTGCATGACTGAATAAAATATATTATATGCAACTGAGGTAACATTATATTTAAATAGTTATCTATGTACCATACATAATGCAGCGTGTGATTGTAAACAGCTATGTATGCGTATTTGTTGACATGAATGCATGTGTATGCATATGAGAGCATGTCTGTGCACACCTATCTGGAGCAAGATTAAGGCGGAAAGGAGCTGGTAGAAACGTTAGCACGTCGGGCGAAATGCTTAGCGGTATTTTGTCTACCACTACGTTCTGAGTTCAAATTCTGTCGAGGTCGACTTTGCCTTTCATCCTTTCGGAGTCGATTAAATAAGTACCAGTTACACACTGGGGTCGATGTAATCGACTTAATCCCTTTGTCTGTCCTTGTTTGTCCCCTCTATGTTTAACCCCTTGTGGGTAGTAAAGAAATAGGTATTTTGTCTGCCGTTACGTTCTGAGTTCAAATTCTGCTGAGGTCGACTTTGCCTTTCATCCTTTCGGGGTCGATGAATTAAGTACCAGTTACACACTGGGGTCGATATAATCGACTTAATCCATTTGTCTGTCCTTGTTTGTCCCCTCTGTGCGTAGCCCCTTGTGGGTAGTAAATAAGAAACCTATCTGGAGCAAGATTCGTAATGACGATGATGATGATGCTGGTGGTGGTGGTGGTAATAGTGACAATGACGATGATGATGGTTGTTGTGGTGATGATGATGACGGCAACAACAACGATGCAGAAGAGGATGATGATAATGTGTGAGTGAGTGAGTGTACGTGTACAACTGATTCAAGGCCAGTAGATCCATGTTCAATTTCCTCTGTCAGCTGAAGAGGATAAATTGCACCATTAAAGCAAAGAGAAGTAAGGAAAAGGAAAAGGAGGAGAAGTAGGTGGAGAGGTTGTTGGTGTTGTTGTCGTTGTTGTTGTAGCCACTGTTTCTAATGGTTTCTTCATCCTCTGAGGCTGTAAACTGGCATTGATGAGAATCTAATTAACGACTAATGAGATAACTGTGAAGAACATTGCTGTGTTTTGGTGGCGGTTGTGGCGGTGGCGGGGTGTCTGTTTGCAGTTGTAGTAATACAGTTGGAGGATTGTAGTAGCGGTAGTAGTAATAAAAGTGGTGGTGATGAAGGCGGTGGTTTTGCCATCTTTTTGTGGTTATAATAGTAGTTACAGGTTTGTGGTGGTGGTGGCAGTGATGGTGGCTGTGGTGGTGGTGGTAGTGGTGGTGGTGGCTGTGGTGGTAGTAGCAACAGCAGTGGTGGTGGTGGTGGTGGCAGCAGTGGCAGTGGTGGTGGTGGTGGTAGTGGCAGTGGTGGCTGTGGTGGTAGTAGCAACGGCAGTGGTGGTGGGGGTGGCGGCAGTGGTGGTGGATGTGGTGGTGGTGGTGGCAGTGGTGGCAGTGATGGTGGTGGTGGTGGTGGTGGTTGTGGTGGTAGTAGTAACAGCAGTGGTGGTGGTTGCGGTGGCGACAGTGGTGGTGGAGGTGGTGGCTGTGGTGGTAGTGGTGGTACTCTCATACACACACACACACATGCATTTATGTATACATATATGCATACATAGCTGCTCACAATCACACACACACACACTCTGCATTAGAGAGCTGATGAAATGCACTCAGTACTTGTTGTAACATGGTCGGATGATAAAAATGACACCCATCTGTAGAACCAATACCAGAGTTGAAAAGTACAGCGGGAATTGGTCACCTGACTGTATAGGTGAGCAATGACACTAAATAAGAATTGACTTTTGACCATAATGAC
The DNA here is from genome assembly GCF_006345805.1 of Octopus sinensis. Taxonomy (NCBI): domain Eukaryota; kingdom Metazoa; phylum Mollusca; class Cephalopoda; order Octopoda; family Octopodidae; genus Octopus; species Octopus sinensis. The sequence goes on from NC_043024.1 coordinate 10,741,709, forward strand.
CCCTCTCACTCATGCCAGCATGAAAAAATAGATGTAAGATGACAGTCACGATTACATATAATATATATATGTATATATATATATGTGTATATATATCTTTTATCTTTTACTTGTTTCAGTCATTTGACTGCGGCCATGCTGGAGCACTGCCTTTAGTCGAGCAAATCGCCCCCGGGACTCATTCTTTGTAAGCCCAGTACTTATTCTATCGGTCTCTTTTGCCAAACTGCTAAGAGACGGGGACGTAAACACACCAGCATCAGTTGTCAAGCAATGCTAGGGGGACAAACACAGACACACAAACATATACACATACATATATATATATATGCATATATACGACAGGCTTCTTTTAGTTTTCGTCTACCAAATCCACTCACAAGGCATTGGTCAGCCCGGGGCTATAGCAGAAGACACTTGCCCAAGATGCCACGCAGTGGGACTGAACCCGGGACCATGTGGTTGGTTAGCAAGCTACTTACCACACAGCCACTCCTGCGCCTATATATAGGTTCAGCAAAAATTTAGATTCAAATGAATATGGTACTTTAGATGCACCAGAATTTTGTATGGTGTTATCCATAAAAAATCCGCAGGGTGACTATAATCAAAATAAGCAACAAGAATGACTCCAGTAATTTGGTACGATCGTTTCGTACTACATCATTTTATTAAATATTGTAAGTATTACAACAGTTTTAAAATGCTGAGCACTCATCAGCCAATTATATGATGTAGTATGAAACGATTGTACCAAATTACCGGAGTCATTCTTGTTGCGTATTTTGATTACATATATATATATATATATATATATATACTCTATTATATATATATATATATATATATATATGGTGATGATGGTGATATACAAATATGTATATGTGTGTCTGTGTGAATACACACACACACACACACATATGAAGGGATGCTGATAAGTTCCTGGTTTTAAGGATGTCATGATAGGCCTGGTTGGAGGTCCAAACTTCCGAGTTCTTTTACAGGGCTTAGAAAAACTGAAGGACCGCTGCAAATAAGTGTGTAAATCTGAGAGGGGGAATATCTTGAATAAAATTATAACTAACCAGAAAGAAGAAAGCTAATTTGAAGACTAGAGATCCAATCCATCACTGGAACTGTAAAAATGTGTAAAACATTCCAGAAGTTTATCATATATATATATGAGCATGTCTAGATATGTAACTTTTACCCAAAGCCAGGAACTTTTCAGCACCCCTCATATGTATATGTGTGTGAACTTAAGGCTAGTGAAAATATGTGAGCTAAAAGATATTTCAACTTCTAAAGGAAATTCGCCATGGAGAAAAAATTTGTTTTTATGAGAAAAAAAGTGGTAAAAAACACCATATCTGGTAAGTGCAGTGACTTTACCATTAGAAGTTCTAATATGTCACAGACGTATTTTAACTCACTTAAAATTTGCTAATGTCTTAACACTGCTTGGTGTTAACATTACTGCAATATGTGTATATATATATATATAAATTAGAGAAAAAAACAACCACCTTTACAAGATTATTTACGTATATTTATTAATTTATCTAATTAATTATTTTGTTTTTATCCTTAACCTGAAGAGTGGGTATATTTATATTGAAGTGATTTTACTATTATTATTACTATTAAAATTTCTTAAATATAGCCACGAAACACGTGTTGTTATTCTACCAAATATATAGGTTATATTTATTATTTTGCACATTACTTAATCATTGTTATATGTTTAATCTTATATTTAATCTTTCTATAATATGTAATTTTTCTAAATGGTATAATTTAATTTTTCATTATTGAATTGACAAAAGGTGGATTTTTTCTAATTTATACATATATATATATATATATATATATATATATATATGTATATTATATATATGTATATATATAGATATATTATGTGTGTGGTGTGTGTCGTGTTGGTCTGTGGGTGGTATGTGTGTATATATATATATATATAATATATATATATATATAATATTATAGTGGGGTTTGTTGGTGTATGGGGTTACTGGGTTTCTCTGGTGTGGGGTTGTTGCTTTACATAAGGGTTTAGCTTTACTGCGTATCTCCAGACCCCTAACACTACTGGCCTGAGACCTCTTTAAAATAAGCCTTGTTTTTAAGGGTAAAACCCTAGGTGATTATCTCCCTTTACCATTGTCCATCGATCTTCGGACGCACTGCCATCTTGCGGTCGCCAGGGTAACCCCATAAACCAGCCTACCCCACTATGATATTAACTGCTCTACATCTCAGAGTGTGCTTCTCCTCCAGATTTATCTATTTCTACAAACGATCCTATATATATATATATAGATATATATATATATATATATATATATATATATATATATATATACCATATAGATATATGTGTATGTGTGTACTTCAAAATCGATCAACATCAATGGAAATTGTAGCTGTGATACCAGTGCTGATGGCACGTAAGAGAACCATCCAAACGTGGCCATTGCCAGCGCAGCCCCGACTGGCCTCCATGCCGGTGGCATGTAAAATGCACCATCCGATTGTGGCCGTTGCCAGCCTCGTCTAGCCCCCGTGCCGGTAGCACATAAAAAGCACCATCCAATCGTGGCCATTTGCCAGCTTCGTCTGGCACCTGTGCCGGTGGCATGTAAAAAGCACCCACTACACTCATGGAGTGGTTGGCGATAGGAAGGGCATCCAGCCGTAGAAACATTGCCAGATCAGACTGGGCCTGGCGCAGCCCTGGCTTCCCAGACCCCAGTTGAACCGTCCAACCCATGCCAGCATGGAAAGCGGACGCTAAACGATGATGATGATGATGATGATGATGTATGTGTGTGTTCAGACATACATCTCTATATATATAAACTGCAAAATGTCTGTCTGTGTGTGTGTCCTTTATACAAATCTACAATTTTTCAGTTAGAGGGCTCGCACTTTCTATGGTCATTCAAAACCGGCCAATGGTGTCGTGCACATCTTTACATTTCCCCGTCACCCCCAAAGCCATTAAAAAATCATAAAGTGACCTTTTTTGTGAATTTTCTATCCAAAATCCCAATCAAAATACCCGAAACTTAATACAACCATTGAATCCAGCTATCTGTATGTGATTGGTCGGGGATTTGGGACAGTACTGCGTGTATGTGCGCATGCACGCAGCTGTATATGCATGCACTAGCACTATGACCCAGCGTTGCCAGGTCATTGTGCTAGTATATGTTTAAATGTATGCATGTTTGTAGATGTATTCTTTTATTTTCTTTTTATTTTGCTCACTTCAGTCATTTGACTGTAGCCATGCTGGAGAACAGCCTTTAGTCGAACAAATCGACCCCAAAACATATTGTTTGTAAGCTTAGTACTTATTCTACCAGTCTCTTTTCCCAAACTACTAAGTTATGGAGACATAAACACAATAACATCAGTTGTCAAGCAATGGTGGTGGGGGACAAACACAGACACACAATTACATATATACCACACACACACACACACACAACACACAACACATATATATATATATATATATATATATATATAATAAATATATATATATACCTATATAGATATATCATATATATATATATATATATATATATATACACACACATAACGACGGCTTCTTCAGTTTCCGTCTACCAAATCCACTCACAAGGCTTTGGTCAGCCCAAGGTTATAGTAGCAGAAACTTGCCCAAGGTGCCATGCAGTGGGACTGAACTCAGAGCCATGTGGCTGGTGAGCAAGCTACTTACCACACAGCCGCACCTGCAAGAATATTTTTAATGAATTTATATCAAACACAACCAACCATGCTACCCCTCAACCATCAAATCACTTCTATCAGCTGTATTTGACCAATTTAATCTCAGAAATTGAATAACTTTTCAAGTGGTCATTTACTTGACCTCCAAGTGGACATCTGCAGCAATATGTATGAGGACAAACTAACACAGATTCCTGCCGTTACTTCATAGACCTTTAACGGTACTCCCGCCCCCTCCCTACAAGGGCTGCTGACCATTTTTGCTTTTTTCAAGCCAAGAAAACACTTGACCTTATTTCTTAATTCTCTATTTTTAAGTGTCCAGATTAAGTAGAGATGTTCATTAGCATATATATATATATATATATATATATATATATTTTCATTTCATTTTTCATTTTATCTAATTTCAGCTCACGAGCTGTGGCCATGCTGGGGCACCGCCATATATATATACATATGTATATATATAAATATATATACATACATATATATATATGTCCTGTATGTATATGTATATATATGTGTGTGTGTGTATGCATATATATATGTATGTATATATATAGATATGTATGTGTATATATATATTATATATATATATATATATATATATATATACATATACATATATATATATGTATATATATATTATATATATATATATATATATATATTATATACATATGTATGTATTGTGTGTGTATTTATATACATACATACATATGTATGTATATATATATATATATGCATTACATATGTGTATGTGTATGTATGTATGTACGTATGTGTGTATGTGTGTGAGCGTGTTTAGAAAAATAGATAGATACACACACACACATGTGCGTGCACACATACACAAACACACATATGTATACACACACATATATATATATATACATGTGTATATATATATATGTATATATATATATATATATGTATATAATGCCAGACCCCCCACCGGCACCTGTGCAGGTGGCACGTAAAAAGCACCCACTACACTCGCAGAGTGGTTGGCGTTAGGAAGGGCATCCAGCCGTAGAAACCCTGCCAGATCAGACTGGAGCCAGGTGCTGCCCCTGGCTTCCCAGACCCCGGTCGAACCGTCCAACCCATGCCAGCTTGGAAAGCGGATGCTAAACGATGATGATGATGATGATGATATATATATATATATATAAATTAGAGAAGAACCACCATGAAGCAATTCAATAATGATATACTTAAATTATACCATATAGAAAAAAATTAAAGACACGATAAAACATTTACCTAAAACTAAATAAATACTAAATAATAAATTGTATATAATTAGTAAATAGACTACATGTGTTTGGCAATGTTATTCCTCCATTCATCTTCACACAGCCTCAGACTCAACATGGAGGCCTACATCAAGTACCTAGAGGGGGTAGTGCTGCCCTGGGTCAAGAAGGTGGCTGCTGGAGGACCCTATGTCTGGCAATAGGACTCTGTCACACAAGCAGGTGAACCCAGTCATGGCTGTCCGATAATTTCTGCAACCACATCACCCATAACATCTGGTCACCTAACTCACAAGACTGCAACCTCCTTGATTATTATGTGGGCGGCACAGTTGAGCGAGAGACCAACAAAACTCCTTGTAATATGAAAGATGAACTGAAGGCAAGGATTATGGCAGCATTCACCAACTTAAACAAGGAGACTATCCAGAAGAGTTGCAGGAGATTCTGAAGTCATCTGGAGGCTGTGGTTGAAGCCAATGGCGATTTTATTGAATAAATTTACTCTTTAGTATTTCAAGATGTTTTTATGTAATTTTGGTAAATATATCTCTTAAAGTGAGATGTCAGTGTCATTTTCATTTTTGCGTAATTTAGATGACAATTTATTCACCACATCCTGTATACACACACATACACCACACACACACCACACACATACACACACACACACACACACACACACATACACACACAAACACATAGACTAAAAACTTCTTGAGAAAATACGAAATTGCAACTATTACAATGTCATGATAACGAAACACGAAACCGGTCGACTATCACAATACTCCACCATTTAGAATATATTAGAACTATATAAACGGTGTACATTTTCCTTCTTTTATTCTATATTTTTGCATTATGACTCACCACGTGGGAATAACTGCTTCATCAAAATTCTTCTTTTTCACTATGTATGTATGAGTATGTGTACATATATGTGTGTTTGTATTTATGCTCATACATGTGTAATACAAATAACAGGCGCAGGAGTGGCTGTGTGGTAAGTAGCTTGCTTACCAACCACATGGTTCCGGGTTCAGTCCCACTGCGTGGCATCTTGGGCAAGTGTCTTCTGCTATAGCCCCGGGCCGACCAATGCCTTGTGAGTGGATTTGGTAGACGGAAACTGAAAGAAGCCTGTCGTATATATGTATATATATATAAGTGTGTATATGCATGTGTGTGTCTGTGTTTGTCCCCCTAGTATTGCTTGACAACCGATGCTGGTGTGTTTACGTCCCCGTCACTTATCGGCAAAAGAGACCGATAGAATAAGTACTGGGCTCACAAAGAATAAGTCCCGGGGTCAATTTGCTCAACTAAAGGCGGTGCTCCAGCATGGCCGCAGTCAAATGACTGAAACAAGTAAAAGAGTAAAAGAGTAACATTCTTAATTTATTTCAACATTAATATCTCTTCATTCTCTTTTTTCCACCCACCTCTCTCTCTCCTTGTCCTCCAACAGTTCAGTATGGAAAACACTGATCTTCTCTCATGTCTAAAGAACCTCACCAATGACCAATTCAACAATTCCATCATGAAGGACCTCAACATCACATTGTCCAATGAAGAGAACCTCTGTACAAACTTCTTATCCACATCACATTTTCCTGAAGTAAGTCTTATTATTATTATTATTATTATTATTAATATCACTTACAGTATAGCGCAGCGTTGCTCAGTTTTGTTTTCTTTTCGACCCTTTAGAATTGGAATTTTTGAAAAGTAAAAATTTTGCATTATGTAGCTTGTTATTCTCTTTAAGTGAACATTTTTCTGGTTGAAATACACCAAAAAATGGCGACACAGCAGTCAAAAAATCGTAAAAAATAGGGATTTTCATAGAAAAAAGCACCTTTTTGATGTAAATAATTTTTGGTGTTAACATGGTCCAATTTGAATATTTTCTTCTACGGAAGGAAGAGAAATCCTTCTTCTATCACACTCCCAATTTTGGTCAACTTGTGCCGCAGGGTCTCGGAGGAGATAGTGTTAGTTGAAGGCTACCAAACCTGCCACACACAGACAACTTCAACTTTATATATATAGACTAGCAGTATCGCCCGGCGCTGCTCAGGTTTGTTTTGACCTTTTAGAATTGGAAATTGTGAAAAGTAAAAATTTTGCATTATGTAGCTTGTTATTCTCTTTAAGTGAACATTTTTCTGGTTGAAATACACCAAAAAATGGCAACACAGCAGTCAAAAAATCGTAAAAAATAGGGATTTTCATAGAAAAAAAAGCACCTTTTTGATGTAAATAATTTTTGGTGGTGTTACATGGTCCGATTTGAATTTATCTTCTACGGAATGAAGAGC
>NC_043024.1:10754071-10770831 GCF_006345805.1 Octopus sinensis
GTCGTATATATGTATATATATGGGCACAGGAGTGGCTGTGTGGTAAGTAGCTTGCTTACCAACCACATGGTTCCGGGTTCAGTCCCACTGCGTGGCACCTTGGGCAAGTGTCTTCTTCTATGGCCTCTGGTTGACAAAAGCCTTGTGAGTGGAATTGGTAGACGGAAACTGAAAGAAGCCCGGCGTGTATATATATATAATATATATATATATATATATATATAGACACATATATACATAGGCATAGGAGTGGATGTGTGGTAAGTAGCTTGCTAACCAACCACATGGTTCCGGGTTCAGTCCCACTGCGTGGCACCTTGGGAAAGTGTCTTCTTCTATGGCCTCTGGTTGACAAAAGCCTTGTGAGTGAATCTGGTAGACAGAAACTGGAGGAAGCCCATCAAGTGACCATTAATGTAAATGTGAAATCCCTGGTGATCTGGCTATGCCTAGTGATTAGGGAGTTTGCCTCCATTCTCAGTAATTAAGACTGCATTATTTAGTTCGGTGATGGGAGAATTATTGAGAATGGATGAAGGTTTCCAGAATACAATTGAGAGACAGACAGACAGAATATAAGTTAAGGCAGCAAGCTGGCAGAAACGTTTGCACGCCGGGCGAAATGCTTAGCGGTATTTCGTTAGCTGCTACGTTCTGAGTTCAAATTCTGCCGAGGTCGACTTTGCCTTGCATCCTTTCGGGGTCGATAAATTAAGTACCAGTTACGCACTGGGGTCGATGTAATCGACTTAATCCGTTTGTCTGCCCTCCTTGTTTGTCCTCTCTATGTTTAGCCCCTTGTGGGTAGTAAAGAAATAGGTATTTTATCTGCCGTGTTACATTCTGAGTTCAAATTCTGCCAAGGTCGACTTTGCCTTTCATCCTTTCAGGGTCGATTAAATAAGTACCAGTTACACACTGGGGTCGATATAATTGGCTTAATCCATTTGTCTGTCCTTGTTTGTCCCCTCTGTGTTTATCCCCTTGTGGGTAGTAAAGAAATAGGTATTTCGTCTGTCTTTACGTTCTGAGTTCAAATTCTGCCGAGTTCGACTTTGCCTTTCATCCTTTCAGGGTCAATTAAATAAGTACCAGTTACGCACTGGGGTCGATGTAATCGACTTAATCCCTTTTTCTGTCCTTGACTGTCCTCTCTGTGTTTAGCCCCTTGTAGGTAGTAAAGAAATAGGTATTTCGTCTGCCGTTACGTTCTTAGTTCAAATTCCGCCAAGGTCGACTTTGCCTTTCATCCTTTCGGGGTTGATTAAATAAGTACCAGTTACACACTGGGGTCGATATAATTGACTTAATCCATTTGTCTGCCCTCCTTGTTTGTCCCTTCTGTGTGTTGCCCCTTGTGGGCAGTAAAGAAATAAGAATATAAGTTCTAACCTTATGATCTTGTAAAACATTTTAAAAATTGGGATTTTTTTGTTGCTGTTGTTCTAATTGCAGGCTATCGATGAAATGGAACAGATGCAGAATATGAAGGCCTACAACCTCAAGCTGGTCACCAATATCTTACCTTTAAACGTTGCAGAGCATTTCCTGAAGAGCCAACTGAAAAAGGATGAGGTAAAACACACACACACACACACACACGCAAAGATATACATACACATAGTCATGCACACACAAACATATACACACTCACACGTGCATACATATAGATGCGTACAGGTGTATGTGTTGATTTATGGGTATATAATTAACTAGCGCTGCGTCGGTTACGACGATGAGGGTCCCAGTAGATCCAATCACTACAACAGCCTCTTTCCTGTGGTTTGTAGCCGTGCTTGTCTTGTCTTGAGACAGCATCCACCTGGGGTGGGTTGCGCTGGCTTCATTCATTGTCAATGCTGCATCTCTTACAAACGCCAACCAGACCTGGAAATTTGAGGTTAACGACCGCGTGATCTCCAACCACTCCTTATTCCAGCGGTGAATGCCGTAGACATGGGGGCCTAGGTTGGGTTCCAGATCAGCCTTGACTGTCATCAGCCAGGTTTTTCGTTGTCTACCACATCGCTTTCGCCAACCCTGAAGGGGAGCTGGGGCAATTGCTTCGTTAGATGAATTCTCCTGGTTGACGACGGAGGGCATGACCCAGCCAACACAAACGTCTCATGCTTGGATGTAAAGAGTGTAGGAATTGCATGTTGTCCAGTGAGTGGCAACTCCACCCATTCAGTGAAACTTGTGCAGCAGTTTTCGACCAAACGGAACATTCCCCAGGTCCGATGACCACCACATTCCCCAGACCTTGCCCCTTGGGACATTTTACTCCTTCCAAAAATCAAATACCACAAATGCCACTCACTGGACGCCTGCAACAAACCACACTCTACACCCTTCTCTTCCAAGCACTGCCACAAACCATGGAAGAGAGAGAGAGAGAGAGAACATTATGACTCAATGTGTAACAGAGTTCAAGTCCCGTCTGTGCCAAGTTGCTTCACTTTGCATTCTTTAGCTCCATTACCATAGCAACAGTCCTGATATTTTGGCGGGGGTTTTGTACCTGATTTTCGCACATTTTGTGGTCTAAGGGGGATAACTGAAGGTGATGAAATAAGGTGCTTCTTTTTGAAAAACGTAACACTATTTTAAATTTTGTCTTCAGAATTTCCAGAATTTCTAATTCAACTTGCTTGAGTTTAGCCTTGCAAAGTGGCCAGAGTAAGGATTATACAAGGGTGGTGACCTTGCTGTTTACAGTGCTCAGGTGCACTACAGTTCGACAGAAAAGCTTAAGGCGGTGAGCTGGCAGAAGCGTTAGCACGCCGGGCAAAATGCTTGGCAGTATTTCGTCTGTCCTTACGTTCTGAGTTCAAATTCCACCAAGATCGACTTTGTCTTTTATCCTTTCAGGGTTGTCTGTTCTTGTTTGTTCCCTCTGTGTGTAGCCCCTTGTGGGTTAGTAAAGAAAAAAAAAATAAGAAAAGCTTGAGAGAGGGGACAGAGTGCAAACATAAACCAAGCAATGAAAGCTAGAAGTTCCCAACGGGGGGGAAAGTCCAAAATGCTGCAACTTCTGATAACAAAAAACGATGTCTCTCTCTCCAAGTGAGGGGCAGATTGTTATCGTGTTGGGTCAAAAGTTTTGCAATATTTTGCTAACTTATTTCCTTTACTCTTTTACTTGTTTCAGTCATTTGACTGTGGCCATGCTGGAGCAAATCGACCCCAGGACTTATTCTTTGTAAGCCTAGTACTCTTTCTATCAGCCTCTTTTTGCCGAACCACTAAGTTACAGTGATGTAAACACACCAGCATCGGTTGTCAAGCGATGCTGGGGAGACAAACACAGACACACAAACATATACACACAAATATATATATACATATATATACGACGGGCTTCTTTCAGTTTCTGTCTTCCTAATCCACTCACAAGGCTTTGATCGGCCCAAGGCTATAGTAGAAGACACTTGCCCAAGGTGCCACGCACAGAGACATTAGTTTTTATTTTTATACAATTTTGTCCCAAACATTGTAGCATAAAAGATTACAAAGAAGGAAAAGTTAAGTTAATTTTTTGGCTCAAAAAGCAAAAAGCAAGGCCATGTAGGGGGACATGGAGTTATGTGCAGGGAGGGTGTTCATGCAAAGAGTTCAGGCTATTTCTGGTCAAGAGAGTCTTTGAACCAAGCGGTCATCGGTATCTTCACTATCTCATGCAGCAGCTTATTCCACAGATCCACAACCCGGACGGAGAAAGCCCCTCTCCTTCGATTGAAAGGGCCTACAAGTTCAAAAGATGTTTTATTGGGAGAAAGCTTAAAGGATTACATATGATGGTCTAGAAAAAAAACAAGACGTTGGTAGCGAGTTTCTGAGAACAGCAGTTTGAAGAAGGATCCTATTCGAATAAAAAGAGTTATGACTAACAGAAAGCTGAAAAGAGAAACAATGTGCCTGGGAAGAGAAGCGTCTGACAAGTTAAAAAGTATTGACAAAAGGTATTAAAGCAGAAAGTTTATCAGAACAAAGACCATGGGGGGAAAACAAAACAATGAAAATTATTTCAAGAATGGGCCGAAGAGTAAAGTCTAGATGAAGGAAGAGGATCCATCATGTTAGCAAATGGATTCTGAATTAAAAAAAGAAAAGCCATTAGTAATGAGTTCTTGAGAGCAGCAATTCAAGGAAAGGAGCTATTACAATAAAAGGACTTCTGATTGGCAAGAAACTCAACAAAGAATTGATGAACCTGGGAAGAGAAGCTGGTGACATGTTTAAAGGTGTTGACAGAATGTACAAGATCAGAAAGATCAGAGCAATGACCACAGAAATACTTTTAGTGAAGACAAAATGGAGATATATTTCAATGATAAGCCAAATATTCCAGCCCAGTAAAAAGAAGAGATCCCACTATGTAAACGATTCAATTGTGAATTTGATGAAGCAAATTAAGAGAAAGAACCAGATAAGCTCTGGGGTCGATGTAATCCACTCAGAAACCCTCCTCAGAAATTGCTGGCCTTGTGCCAAAATTTAAAACCAATATTTAATGCAAAGTCAAATGTTGGTCTTATAGAAAAACAGGACACTCTCAGGTGACTGGTCAGTTAGCTTACGAAACCCACCAGAATGATTTTAAAAAAGAATTGAGCTGACTTCAATCAGTGGTGGTGGTGGTGGCGGCAGTGGTGGTAGTGGCGGCGGCGGCGGCGGCGGTGGTGGTGGTGGTGGTGGTGGTGGTGGTGTTTGTGGTGGAGGAGGAGGAAGGGGTGGTGGTGGTTTTAATGAATTCATTAAAGAACTCGCTGTTAATTAACCAATTGACGATATAAATTGTCGCTGCTGGATTAGTAAATGTTTACAAATCTAATCCTGCCAAGATTAGTTTACGTTAATTAGAGAAGAAACGAAGAAAGAGAGCAACGACAACACCAGGTTCCAGTACATGGTGGTGGTGGTGGTGGTGATGATGAGGTGATGGTGGCGGAGGACGAGGAGGAAGAAGTATTGGTGTTGGTGGTGGTGGGGGGTGATGATGATGTTGGTGGAGGAGGAAGTGTTGGTGGTGTAATAGTGGTGGTGGCGGTGGTGGTGGTGATGATGATGAGGTGATGGTGGCAGAGGAGGAAGTGTTGGTGGTGGTGGTGCTGATGATGATGATGGGGTGATGGTGGTGGTGGTGGTGGTGGTAATGTAATAGTGGTGGTGGAGGTGATGGCAGTTGCTGCAGTGGTAGTGGTGGTGGCGGTTTGTAGTGGTGGTGATGAGGTGGTGGTGGTGGTGGAGGTGATGGAATTTGCAGCAGTGGTGGTGGTGGTGTGGTGGTTAGGGCATCATTGCTCGTGATTGCAGTAGCACTGTTGGTTATGCATAGTGATGATGGTGGTGGCGGTGGTGGTGGTGGTGGTGGTGGTGGTAGTAATGGTGGTGGTGGTGGTGGTGGAAGGATGTTAGAAGAACTCGGTCGTTTGAGGACAGGAAATATGCGACTTGCAAGAGGTCGGGGGGCGTGGCAGGAGACAAGGAGGGCCGAATGGTGCGGAGGGCATGCCAGGATCTGGAGCAATTTCAACCCCTGCCATCTCACCTCAACCCCTGCCCATCAAAAAGCCAGGGATTAAATGCTGATTAACAGTTGGTTAATGACTATGTAATTAGTAACTCTATGAGAGGTGGTGGCAAGGTAGGAATACACACAAGCGTCAATAAGTGTGTGTATACTTTTCTGTGTGTGTATATATATCTGCTTATACATACATACTTAAATACATAGACACATTAATAGATACGTGTATGTATGTATATGCGCTTATATAATTATTAGCATACTATGCACTTTTATAGTTATACATGCATGCATGAGTGTGTGTGTTGTTTATACATATATATACTACATACATATTATTATATATATATATATATATACATATATATATACATATAATATAATATATCAATATATATACACATATATATATATATACCTATATATATACATATTATTATAATATACATATATAGATACATATATATATATATACATATATATATACATATATATAATATATACATATATATATAATATTATATATATATACATATAATATCATAATATTATAGTATACTTATATATTACATATATATATACTATATATATACATATTAAATATACATATATATATATATATATATATATATAACATATTATATACAGATATATATATATAATATAATATATATATACATATATATATATATAGATACATATATATATACATATATATATCTATAGACATATATATATACATATATATATATATATACCATATAATATATACATATATATATATATATACATATATTATATATATATACATATATATATACATATATATATATATATACATATATATATACTATATATATATATAACATATATATATACATATATATATATAGACATATATATATCATATATATATATATATATACATATATATATAATATATACTATATATATATATACATATATATTATACAATATATATATATATACATATATATATACATATAATATATATATTACATATATATACTATATATATATTACATATAGATATACTAGATATATATATATACATATATATATACATATATATATATATATAGACATATATATATACATATATATATATACTAGACATATATATATACAGATATATATTATATACATAATATATATATAATATATATATATGATACATATATATATATACATATATATAACATATATATATATATATATACATATATATAGAAAATAGTAAAAGTGAAAAAATCCAGAAGGCTTGTTTTAAAAGGTTAAAAAATATATTTGAGTCAATATGTCTGAAGAATGTTATAAATTTTTTTCATACAATGACATAGTTCAACCACGTGCTTTCACACACCAACTTTCTCACCTATACATATATATATATATATATATATATATATATACATACATACATACATACGTATATAGGCATATTATATATACATGTATATCTATGTATATGCAGGTATATGTGCATAAAACAGATATGGTGTGGCTGTGCAGTAAGAAGCTTGCTTCCCAACCACATGGTTCCGGGTTCAGTCCCACTTTGTGGCACCTTGGCCGAATGTCATCTGCAATAGTCTCAGGCTGACCAAACTGACCAAAGCCTTGTGAATGGACTTGTAGGACAGAAAGTGAAAGAAACCCATCACATATATACCATACATATATATATATATATATATATATATATATAGTGTGTGTGTGTCTATGTATGTGTGTATAAGTGTGTATGTATGATGCATATATATTTATATTATTATATATATATATATATATATACATATAATATATATATATATATATTATATAGAGAGAGAGAGAGAGAGAGAGAGAGAGAGGCAAATTTGTTGTTGCAAATGCACCTAAATTTGAAAATTTTGTAATTGTTTTAAAATAATTTATTTACGTACATACCAAACAATTCCAACAATATTTTTTTGTTTATCAATGGTAAATATTTAGAATTATAAATTCGGAAAACGTGTTTAAAACGTTATTTATATTATTTACATTCGACGGATATTTGTCCTCATCTTGTTTGTTGTTAACACAACGTTTCGGCTGATATACCATTGAGACGTCATCAGGTGTCTTTTCCCCGAAGGCTGGAGGGTATATCAGCCGAAACGATGTGTTAACAACAAACAAGTCAAGGACAAATATCCATCAAATGTAAATAATTTAAATAATGTACATAATTTCTCATCTCTTAAATATAGAACTGTATATGTTTAAAAGTTTCAATGTTGTCAACATTCAAACTTTTAAACATGTTTTTCTAATTCATAATTCTATATTTTTACCATTAATAAACAAAAAATATTGTTGAAACTAGTTTGCTATATATGTAAATAAATTCATTTTAAAACAATTACAAGTTTTTCAAATTTCGGTGCATTTTAACAACAAATTTGCCTATATTTTTTTCCTGCGTGGAAATACACCCCTTCTTTTGTTACATACGTACAAACATACATACATACATACATAATGATAATATGAGGGAATATTATTCCAAACTTTCAGGGAAAAATTCCATTTAGAAATATTAAATCAAATTTCAAAAAATATAATATATACATATAAATTAGAAAAAAAACCCCCACCTTTTATCAATTCAACAATGAAAAAATTAAATTATACCATATAGAAAAAAATTACATTACTTAATCTTTGATATATGTTTTTATCTTATATTAAATTTTTCTATAGGATGTAATTTTTTTCTATTTGGTATAAAAGGTGTTTTTTTCTAATTTATTTATTTTTCTATAGGATGTAATTTTTTTCTATTTGGTATAAAAGGTGTTTTTTTCTAATTTATTTATATATATATATATATATATATATATTATATATATATATCTACATATAGTCTTAACATATACATACATATCTATATAACTCCTTTCAGGACCTCTACTACCAAGACTGTGACAATGCCTGCGTTATGTTCGCTTCCATCTCAAACTTCTCAGAGTTCTACATGGAATTGGTCGGCAACAATGAAGGAGCCGAATGTCTCCGGCTGCTTAATGAGATCATTGCAGACTTTGATGAGGTAAGAAGGAATTATGACTGTCTATATAGGATAATATAATATAATAATAATAATAACAATAATCCTACGATGGAATTTATAAACATTTAAGGCATTGCTACGCATGTTTCCACATATCACAATGACTTTCAGAACCAGACTACGTATTCCTGAGATGATTACAGTATATATATATATATATATATATATATACACGGAGAGTTTACGAAAAAAACAAAAGACGCAGACAGGTGGTGTAGAAAACAAACATGTATTAGTATAACACTCAGGAATAGAAAAAGTCTTTTATGTTTCGAGCCTACGCTCTTTACAGAAAGGGACACAGAAAAAAACAAGGAGAGAAAAAAAGGAAAGAAAAATGTGTGTAGTGGCTAATGATCTATATCTATATATTGCAATCGGATATGTCAATCCCACATCAACCTTATCAGCCACAAATGAGCGTGCAAACGACATGGACAACAGCCTTCCTAATCTTCGTCAGCAAAGCCAAACCAAGAAGTGAAGATATATATATATATATACATGCATACATTCATTCACATATATACACATACATACATTCATACATACATGCATACATACATATATACATATATATATATATATATATATATATATACATACATACATACATACATACATATATATACATACCGCGTGTGTATCGTTGGCAATTTTCTTTCTCCGTTTTCCCTTCTTTGGACTTTTTCTATGTTTCTGATGAAGAGCTCTGCTCGAAACATAAATCCTCTTTCTTTTCTTTACTTTCCTGAGCGTCCAATAACACAAAAAAACAAAAGACGAAGTGGGTGTGTAAACAACAAACGGATGTATTAGTTTAATGCTCAGGAATATGAGAAAGTCTTTCACGTTTCGAGCCTATGCTCTTCGACAGAAAGGAACACAGAAATAAATAGGGAGAGAAAATAGAAAAAGCTTTAGTGGCTAGCGATCTATCTGCATATATACATATGTACATATTGTATTATAGATATTATATATATATATATATATATATATATATATACATACATACATATATATACACGCAGACACGCACACATATGTATATATAGGTGTGTCTGTGTGACAGTGGTGTGTCTTTGTGACAAAGATGTGTCTTTGTATCTTTGTGACAAAGGTGTGTCTTTGTGGCAGAGGTGTGTTTGTGTTGCAGGGGTATGTCTTCATGGTAGAGGTGTGTCTGCATGACTAAGGTGAGTAATTGTGGAAGAGCTGTGTCCGTGTGACAAAGGTGTGTCCCTGTGGCAGAGGTGTGTGTTAGTATGAGAGGGGGGTGTGATGTGTGTTTGTATGAGGGAGTTGTTTTATTGTTTTTGTTCTTGCTTTTTGCTGTTGTTGTTGCTGCTGCTGTTGTGTTGTTGTTGTTACTACTCCCTCTCCCACAAAACTCCACCCCCACACCCCCATTACCTCCACACTTCCACTCTCACCCTCCTCCATTCTCTCCTCCTCTCTCTTCCAGATTCTCGAAGAACAGCAGTTCTCTTGCATCCAGAAGATCAAGACCATTGGTTACACCTACATGGCAGCATCCGGCTTGGACACGGAAGAGAACTTCCCAGACTCCAAACACATTGTGGCATTGGTAGAATATGCCTTCTACATCCAACGACAGCTGAAAACCATCAACCAGCATTCCTTCAACAACTTCAAAATGAGAATTGGTGAAGAATTCTATTTCGGTTTTGCTGTTTTTTTTGCTGTTTCTGTTGTTCTTGAATGAATTTATTCCATCTTCAACTGGTTTTTCTGGGTTTTCTTCTTAACCTTGATTTTTTAAAAATTTTATTTTAATTTTGTGTAATTCAGTCTCTTTTTTATTACCATCGTCATCATTGTCACCTCTTCCTTCTCTTTCTCTCACTCTTTCTCTATTTCTCTCTTTCTCTCTCTCTCTCTCTCTCTCTCTCTATCTCTCTCTTTCTCTCACTCTCTCTCTCTCTCTCTCTCTTCTCTCTCTCTCTCTCGACAGGTAACCATGTACCTCCGCTATAGCAAGACACCTATTTATGCCCCTCTATCTCTCTGTCACACTCGAAACATTCATCATCTGACACAAGATACTTTCCTTCAATGCCCACCTCTCCACTCAAAGGTTCCTTGTCTTGCAAAGTTACTTGGTGACCCTGGCAGTGCTGGTGCCACATAAAAAGCATCCAGTTCACATTGTAACATGGTTGGCATTTGGAAGGGCATCCACCTGTAGAAATCATTCCAAAACTAACCTCACCTGTGCTAGTGCCATTGTAAAAAGCACTGAGTCCACTCTGCTGAGTGGTTGGTGTCAAGAAGGGCATCCAGCTGTAAAATCCTTGCCAAAATGGATGCAGTAGCCTTAGGTAGTTTTTCTACCTGGTCAGCTTCTGTCAACTGTCTTACCCATGCATGCATGAAAAAAGGATGTTAAACGATGATGATGATAACAAAGATGATGTATATATGTCCTGAGTATATACACATATTTTTTGTTTTTAATTTTTCGTAAACAACTTGCAGATGCAAGTGCTACCAATTCAAAGCTCTGCAATACTGAATTCTAGCAAGCTTAAGGGGTCATCAGGAGAGAATGCACACCTCTTGACAGCATCATTGCACTCTGACCTCCCTCACTGGGATGAGGCTCTGCTTGCTAAATCAACTGATTTAATCCAATATTACAGTTCTATGTATGTATGTATGCGTGTCGGTATGTATATGAGAAGGCGGTGAGCTGGCAGAATCGTTAGCATGACAGGCGAAATGCTTAGCGGTATTTCGTCTGCCGTTACGTTGCGAGTTTAAATTCCACCGAGGTCGACTTTGTCTTGCATCCTTTTGGGGTCAATAAATTAAGTACCAGTTGCACACTGGGGTCGATATAATCGACTTAATACCTATGTCTGTCCTTGTTTGTCCCCTCTGTGTTTAGCCCCTTGTGAGTAGTAAAGAAATAGGAATTTCGTCTGCCGTTACATTCTGAGTTCAAATTCTGCCGAGGTCGACTTTGCCTTTCATCCTTTCAGGGTCGATAAATTAAGTACCAGTTGCGCACTGGGGTCAATGTAATCGACTTAATCCGTTTGTCTGCCTTCCTTGTTTGTCCCCTCGGTGTTTAGCCCCTTGTGGGTAGTAAAGAAATATGTATGTATATGAGTTGTACCCTCTAATTTCAGGAATGAATATGGGTCCAGTGGTCGCCGGTGTGATAGGGGCCAGAAAACCTCATTACGACATCTGGGGTAACACAGTCAATGTTGCCAGCCGAATGGACAGCACTGGTATGCCCGACTCTATACAGGTAAGCAAACTGTCTCATCATAATGTATCAGGTAATTTAGAATGGAATGTCTGATTTTCTTTTGCACCAAGTTTGATAGTCGTTACCTCTAATGTTTTATCCTGACAATTCTTTGTTTTGCAACAATGAAGGGTTACATCATCACTTTTCGAAATGCAATTAATGGTGTCTGATTATATTATGAATATCCTTTTTTAAATCAATTTTTGTGAACCCATGGATAGATCAAAAATTCTTATAGACGCAGGAGTGGCTGTGTGGTAAGTAGTTTGCTTACCAACCACATGGTTCCGGGTTCAGTCCCACTGCGTGGCATCTTGGGCAAGTGTCTTCTGCTATGGCCCCGGGCCAACAATGCCTTGTGAGCGGATTTGGTAGACGGAAACTGAAAGAAGCCTGTCGTATATATGTATATGTATGTGTGTGTGTGTGTCTGTGTTTGTCCCCCTAGCAATGCTTGACAACCAATGATGGTGTGTTTATGTCCCTGTTACTTAGCAGTTCGGCAAAAGAGACCGATAGAATAAGTACTGGGCTTACAAAGAATAAGTCCCGGGGTTGATTTGCTCGACTAAAGGTGGTGCTCCAACATGGCCGCAGTCAAATGACTGACACAAGTAAAAGAGTAAAAGAGTAAAGAGTATTGTTTATGTGCTGGTGGCATGCGATAAGCACCATTCACTCATTTGTGGGTTCCTACCAGAGCCACCTGACTGGTATCCTGTACAGGTGGCATGTAAAAAGCACCATCCGAACATGGTCGATACCAGTCACCCCACCACAACCGGCTTCTGTGCCGGTGGCACGTAAAAATCACCATCCAAACGTGGCCAATGCCAGTGCTGCCTGACTGGCTCTCATGCTGGTGGCATGTAAAAAGCACCCGCTACACTCTCGGAGTGGTTGGCAATAGGAAGGACATCCAGTGTAGAAACATTGCCAGATTAGATTGGAGCCTGGTGCGGCATTCTGGCCTGCCAATCTCCAGTCCAACCATCCAACCCATGCTAGCATAGAAAACAAACGTTAAACGATGATGATGATGATGATGGACCCTCAAGGGCCATATCAATGCCAGCTGAAAACCACTGCTCTAGAAAAAGACATTTGCCCAAGGTGCCACACACTAGGACTGAACTCAAACCCATATGTTTGTGAAGTAAACTTCTTAACCACACAGCCACCCCAGTCTGTCTTTTCTGTCTTCTACATGGTCAGCTCCTGTCAAGCCATCCAACCCATGCCAGCATGGAAAGAGAATGTTAAACGATGACGCTGATGATGACAAAGATGATGTCTGTATGTCCTGAGTATATATACTCTTTTACTTGTTTCAGTCATTTGACTGTGGCCATGCTGGAGCACCGCCTATAGTTAAGAAAATCAACCCCAGGACTTATTCTTTGGAAGCCTAGTACTTATTCTATCGGTCTCTTTTGCTGAACCGCTAAGTTACGGGGAAGTAAACACAGCAGCGTCGGTTGTCGAGCGATGTTGGGGGGGTGACAAACACAGACACACAAACATACACACACACACACACACACACACATATGTTTGTGAAGTAAACTTATTAACCACACAGCCACCCCAGTCTGTCGTTTCTGTCTATCTGCATCCCTCTCAATCTGTCTGCCCTCTGCTAGAATTCATACTGAGGTTTCTCTCTTTCTATTCTCCAGATCACCCAAGAACTCAACGACGTCCTCGTGCCCCTTGGCTACAAGACGGAGCAGCGCGGCTACATCAAAGTCAAAGGAAAAGGAGACATGTTGACATATTTCCTGCTTTCGCCATCCGATTCTTCGTGAGAACCCAAAATCTCCCCCAACACATTTGAAAGACTTCAAAACACACAGAGGGCAATATGGGGCGAATGGCGAAAACTATGAACAAAGATTTGCAGTAAATGATGTGAACACATTGAACAATGTGAACGCAATGAACTTTTTGTAACAGTGAACAATGTGTTTACTGTTTGATGAATGTGATAGAAATACAAGTTTGGACTTCTGAAACTAACAAATTTTACTTGGTGTTTATGCAGACACATCAATACAAACATACATACATATATATATATAACATATATATATATATATATACACACACACATACTTAAATGCATGCACCTATATATAATGTATAGATGTATAATATATATATATATATATATATATATATATATATATATGTGTGTGTGTTGTGTGTGTGTGTGGTATATATAAACATATACACACATTCTATAATACACAAACATATAGGATATATATTATATATGTACATGTGTGTATACATACATACATATATATATAATAATATATATTATATTATTATATATATATGTATATATATGTGTGTGTGTGTATATATATATATAAACATATACACACATTCTAAAATACACAAACATATGTGATATATATTTTATATAAATTATATTATTATATATATATATATATATATATACACACTATATGTATATTTATTATATGTGTGTGTGTATCAAAACATAAACATACTTAAATATACACATATATATTATATACACATATAATATATATATGTGTGGTTGTGTGTGTATATTAATATATATATATATATATATATATTAATAAATGGGATATGTATATACACACATGCAAGCACATATATGGTCGGGGTATACATACACACACACGCACACACATTCCTTCACCTAACATTCCAATGAGCTTCTCCTGCTGGTTTCCACCTTATGATTACTCCTTCACTTCTCAATTCAAATCATAAGTTCAAAGTTCGAAACCCTGTTAAACTTTGCAATTATGTATTCTATTTATCAAAAGGAGTTCCGCCCCCGCTTCCAACATCTCTTTTAATCCTCACGGTAAAGCGTAGATCGAAGGTTCAAGTTTGGCTGAAGTTAGACATCCTATAGAAATGTTTCCGTTATCCTTCGTTCACAGAAGCCAGTTTTAATATCGTTATATCTGTCACAGCATTATTATTGTCATTATGGACATCATCATCATTATCACCATTGTCGTCATCATCATCATCATCATTACCATTTAACGTCCATTTATATTTTGTATTTTGTGTATAGTAATCAGTAACTTTTATAATTTTATTGAATTAGATGCATATTTTGCCATAGAAGGAAAATGTTACTATCAATCTATTTTCTTCAGATTAGGCATTGCCTACCTTGCTTAGCCAGGGGGCACATCCTTGATATATATGTATATTATCTGAAGTGTACAGTATTATATCCATTAAGGCCAATCTTACCAGTTGGTTTCGTGCTAGGGATTCAACGGAGTGTTAAGTAACAATCCGATTATATAACCCCATGTTCATCAGAGGTCACTGATATGGAATCAAATGTGGTGACTGCTCTCTATAGTTGGAGGTGAATGGACATATCCAGTTTACATACATACATACATATACTTATATACATTCATGTGTGAAGGAGTGTAAAATATGTGTGTTTTAAGTGAGAGCAAAGGAAAGAGATCATAAAATCGTTAAATATCAACAAAACAACAATCAGAAAAATACTTTAGAAATATTCAGTTAAGCTTAATATTTTGAGTGAAAAAGCTCCTTTTCAACACCTCCAAAGACAGGGTAGAATATAAACAATGTCCATTCTGTTGGTATATTTTGAATTACAGCAGAAACTCATCAGTGTAAAACTTTTGTTCCATTTAAATTTTTAGAAATGGATTACAGCAAACATAGTAACATAGATGTTTACTCTTTACTCTTTTACTTGTTTCAGTCATTTGACTGTGGCCATGCAGGAGCACCACCTTTAGTCAAGCAAATCGACCCCGGGACTTATCCTTTGTAAGCTGAGTACTTATTCTATCGGTCTCTTTTGCCGAAATGCTATGTTACGGGGACATAAACACACCAGCATCGTTTGTCAAACGATGTTGGGGGGACAAACAGAGACACACAAGCACACACACACATACATATATACAACGGGCTTCTTTCAGTTTCCGTCTACCAAATCCACTCATAAGGCTTTGGTCGGCCCGAGGCTATAGTAGAAGACACTTGCCCAAAGGTGCCACGCAGTGGGACTGAACCCGGAACTTATACACAGCCACTCCTATGCCTATATATATATATATATATATATATACACTATATGTATGTGTATATATATATATATATATATATATATATATTTTCTTTACTACCCACAAGGGGCTAAACACAGAGAGGACAAACAAGGACAGACAAACGGATGAAGCCGATCATATCGACCCCAGTGCGAAACTGGTACTTAATTTATCGACCCCGAAAGGATGAAAGGCAAAGTCTACCTCGGCGGAATTTGAACTCAGAACGTAGCGGCAGACGAAATACGGCTACGCATTTCGCCCGGCGTGCTAACGTTTCTGCCAGCTTGCCGCCATATATATATATATATGTATATGTACACACATATATATGATGGGCTTCTCTCAGTTTCCGTCTACCAAATCCACTCACAAGGCTTTGGTCAGCCTAAGGCTATAGTAGAAGACACTTGCCCAAGGTGTCAAGCAGTGGGACTGAACCCGGAACCATGTGGTTGGTAAGCAAACTACTTACCACACAGCCACGCCTGCGCCTAAGGTAAACAGACATGCAATATTGCACACTTTTAATTGTGTACTACTACTACAACTACTACTACTATTACTACTACTATAACTACTGATAATAATAATGATTGTAATGATGATGGTAATAATTTCTTTTATAATAATGATGATGACGATGATGATAATTTCTTTTATAATAATAATAATAATAATAATAATAATAATAATAATAATAATAAT
>NC_043024.1:10770931-10800931 GCF_006345805.1 Octopus sinensis
AAGTGTCCCGGTGCGCGCACTTGCTGCGCTATCTAGTTTTGACTAGTCGATCCTATTTTGTGCTTTGTGTTTTATATAATTTGTTTAAAAAGATTTTACTGTGTTTTGGTGTTTTATTTGTTTTTAAAAAATTATTTATTTTGTGTTTTTGTGTTTTATTTTCTTAGTTTAAAAAAAATCATTTACTTTGTGTGAAAAAATTATTTATTTTGTTTTATTTACTTTACTAGGTAGTCGTTGTAGGATCGACTAGTTACGACTAGCTAGCGCGACTACGCGAGTGCGCGCACCGGTACCACTCTTCTTAATTAGTACCTACAATTTCTACATACTGGTTCAATAACTGTTCTTTGTAGTTTAGTCAACCACATCAATACCAGTGATTTATTATTATTATTATTATTATTATTTCTGTCTGATAATTATAATTGATTTAACTTAAATTTAATCACAAAATTATGCAATTTAAGAAGACTTTTTAAAAAGCGGTTACGCTTTTTAAAACGACACCGGTTTTTCACGCGGTGGAAACTGAAAAGTTCCTGGTTAAAGAAAATCCAGGCGGATCAATTAATTAATTATGATTTTTAAGCAACATATTCCGCTCGCAGATTATTGCAGCGGTTCTTCAGTTTTTCTAAGTTTGGTTTGACTATTATTACAACCCCTCGCGCCCCATGTATGGGCAGAGGAGCTCGTGAGGGTCAATGGCTATCGTGTTTAGGTCCGCTGTTCATCACACGTGTGGTGTACTTGCACCAACTGTTGCTATCAGCTGTTCCAAAAAACGTGAATGGTCCCATAGTAGCCATTACCACTTTAAACAAGTCCCTAGGGATTTGCGTGTTCCGCTTTTTATTAAGCTTAGAAAGTTTCTTTCGCCACAACTTTCTCTCACTCTTCCTTCTGTTGGCCAGCTCGCTTAGCCAGCGGGGTGGCGTCATTTGAAGGCTAAAACAATGCGAAGCGCACTGTGACCAGCGATGTGTAACAACATCTGATAGCCTAGTCGCCACGGTGTATTATATATATATATATATATATATTATATTATATATATATATATATATATATATATGTAGGTCCCGGGTTGAGTCGGGGTTAACCACAGTAAATAAGGTACTCAATACATAGAGTAAATTAATTTATTTTATAGAAGGAGCTTCTACAGGACTAGAACTGTTTCATTTGAATGAAACAGTTCTAGTCCTGTAGAAGCTCCTTCTATAAAATAAATATATATATATAATATATATATATATTATATATATAGCAAAATTTAGATTCAAATGAATATGGTACTTAATTTAGATGCACCAGAATTCTGTATGGTGTTATCCATAAAAATCCGTGGGGTGATTATAATCAAAATAAGCAACAAGAATGACTCAGGTAATTTGGTACGATCGTTTCGTACTACATCATTATATATATGAACGTCATCCAGCCATAGAAACCAAGCCAAATCAGACTGGAGCCTAGCGTGGCCCTCCGGCTTACCAGTCCTAGTTAAACTGTCTAACCCATACCAGCATAGAAAACAGATGCTAAATGTGATGATGATGATTTTATATATAGGTGTGTGTGCTAGAAGAATGCTGTGCGTGAGAAGACCCGGCAGGACAAGTGAGACCATAACCCGTGGCCTTTACCTGGGATGTAGCCAGTCCACTTATGCATACCTTTCCTTCTTGGGACACAAAACTCTGCTTGCAAAGACCTGTTGAGGCAAGTGAAATCAAAATCGATCAAAAATCAATGGAAATTGTAGTTGTGATACCAGTGCCGGTGGCACGTAAAAGAACCATCAGCCTCGCCTGGCACCTGTGCCGGTGGCATGTAAAAAGCACCCACTACACTCATGGAGTGGTTGGCGTTAGGAAGGGCATCCAGCTGTAGAAACATTGCCAGATCAGACTGGGCCTGGTGCAGCCTCCTGGCTTCCAAGACCCCGGTCAAACTGTCCAACCCATGCCAACATGGAAAGCGGACGCTAAACGATGATGATGATGTGTGTGTGTGTGTGTGTGTGCGTGTGTATATGGGCTAGTAGTACTTGTTGCACTAGACTTCCTTCTTAAGTTCAGAGATAATAGAGAAAGGGGCAATGAGGACAGGTAGAGGATGCTACTGGACGTCTTTAGCTTGACCCTGCACACACAGACAACCACAGGGTGATGGTTGCTTTCTACAGCCCTGCACTGTGTCACTGGGCCCTCCTGAAGTCCCCTTTGTTGAAGTAACGAGAGAGTCCATTAATCTGTTGACGCACGGTTCATCTGCTTCAATTAGTTATCACTAAAACATTGTTAAACTTTCTGGTTCAGAATTACCAGAATCACATCTTCATCTGCTCTTGTGAATCACTGTAACCTCAGCCCTCCTCTAGTTCTGGGATGACATCTTTTAATGTCCATCTTCCATACTACCATGGGCTGAGGGTTTGACAGGATCTTATGAGTTTGAAGGCCACATTATGCTCTATTGTTGGCTGTGGCATGTTTTCTATGGTTGGATGCCCTTCCTAATGCCAACCACTTTACAGAGTGGACCGGATGCTTTTTATGTGACATCTTGGAGCTTGTAGGGCCGAGAGCTGTACCTGGTTCCATTGTCAGCTGTGACATGGGTTCTATGGTTGGATGGTAATGCCAACCACTTTGGCGGATGATATTGACATCTAGCTTGTAGGGCCGAGAGCTGTACCTGGTTCCATTGTCGGCTGTGGCAGGGTTCTATGGTGGACCATCCTAAGCAAACCATTTAAAGAGTGGACCGGATGCTTTTAGTGACATCTTGGAGCTTTGGCCGAGAGCTTTACCTGGTTCATGTCAGCTGTGACATGGGTCTATGGTTGGATGCCATTCCTAATGCCAACCACTTTAGAGTGGACCGGATGCTTTTTAGTGACATCTGGAGGTTGTAGGGCCGAGAGCTGTACCTGGTTCCATTGTCAGCTGTGACATGGGTTCTATGGTTGGATGCCCATAAGGCGGCGAGCTAGCAGAAACTTTTATTCTTTTACTTGAATGAAGATCAAATGTTGAGGAATACTCTTTTACTTGTTTCAGTCATTTGACTGTGGCCATGCTGGAGCACTGCCTTTAGTCGAGCAAATCGACCCCGGGACTTATTCTGTGTAAGCCTAGTACTTATTCTATCGGTCTCTTTTGCCGAAACACTAAGTGACAGGGACATAAACACACCACTCAGTGGGGCTGAACCCAGAACTATGTGGTTGATAAGCAAGCTACTTACCACACAGCCACTCCTACGCCAATAAATGACAAATATACATTAGACGGAAGGTACGGATGAGTAGGTGATAACTGTAAAGCAGTGACTCTCAGCCATTTTTTACCTGAAGACTCCTTCGATTACCATTTTATTCTCTTAGACCCTCCACAGCCCTTGGAGGTCTTAGAAATTGTCTTATATTTTTATAATTAAATACTATTTGGATTTGGATTTTTTAAAAATGCTAAAATATTTTGAGTATTGTAGAATTGTTGTGGAGGCATGTGGCTTAGTGGTTAGGGTGTTGAACACATGATCGTAAGAATGTGGTTTCAATTCCTGGACCGGGCAACGCGTTGTGTTCTTGAGCAAAACACTTCATTTCACGTTGCTCCAGTCCACTCAGCTGGCAAAAATGAGTAACGCTGCGATGGACTGGCATCCCATCCAGCTGGGGAACACATACGCCATAGACACAGGGAAACCGGGGCCATGAGCCTGGCTAGGCTTTAAAAGGGCGCATTTATTTTAGTTTTTATTGCAGAATTGTAACCAATTTATTGCACATGTGTAGCTGTGTAGTAAGATGTTTTTGCTTCTCAACCACATGGTTCCAGGTTCAGTCCCACTGCGTGGCACCTTGGGCAAGTGTCTTCTACTATAGCCTCAGGTCGACCAAAGCCTTGTGAGTGGATTTGGTAGACGGAAACTGAAAGAAGGCTGTTGTATGTGTGTGTGTGTCTGGTGTATTTAGGTCCCCGTAACTTACCAGTTCAGCAAAAGAGACCGATGGAATAAGTACTAGGGTGATTTGTGATTTGTTTGACTAAAGGCGGTGCTCCAGCATGGCTGCAGTCAAATGACTGAAACAAATAAAAGAATATATTTTAACAAGTAACCAAATCTTTAATAGAACCCGCTGGGACCATATGCACCTTGGCTGAGAATCACTACTGCACAAATGGGGTAGAGTTGAGGGGTGGATGTTGTGAATGGTAGACAGGGGTAGGAAGTAAGGGAGACTAGATAACAACCGACAGCAGAGAAAAGGGGTGGAAAGAGGCAGAACAGAAATAGAGACAGAGCAGAGCAGGGGAAAAACAAGAGAGAGAGAGAGGAGAGAGAGATATGTGGGTGGGTAGAACGGAAGGGTGTCAGGGGAGTGGCAGACACAGAAGGGCATCAGGAGAGTGGGAGATATGTGTGGTGGTGGTGGTGGTGGTGAAGAAGGAGAGATAATTTGCTGGCAGAGAAGGGAGTTCAATGTGAGTGGAAGAAGACTGGATTAAGAACGAGGGGTGGATATCAAGGGTAAGATAACTGGTATCAGCGGAAAAGATGATAAACTATGCAGTACTGTTCCCATTTAATTAGAGTAGCAGAAGACTGCGGTTAAGGGGTTGATGGAAGGGTTGGCGATAGAGAGATGGAGCTGGGGGATGGCTTGAGGAAGAAATTTAGAGAGGGTCCCAGTTGTTCATATATCTGTTTCTTTACTACCCACAAGGGGCTAAACACAGAGGGGACAAACAAGGACAGACAAACGGATTAAGTCAATTATATCGATCCCAGTGCGTAACTGGTACTTAATTTATCGACCCCGAAAGGATGAAAGGATGAAAATACAACACCCTTATCTAGTGGTAAGGGTGTTGTACTCGCAATCACAATATTGTGGTTTCAATTCCTAAACTGGGGGGTGCATTGTGCTCTTGAGCAAAACACTTCATCTCGCGTTGCTCTGCAATCACTTTGGCATCTGACGCATGGCACACTGTGACACCTTTTAAGACAACATCGATTTGATGGAGGGCATGAGCTGATTTGGCAACGGCTGAGCGCTCATAGGTCTTTGACAGGTGAGTCCATCGTAGATGTAATGTAGCGAGTGTTCAAATCCAAGTTGTGTCATGCGTGTGTGTGTATGCTTTTCTATGTTTGTTGCACCACACTCCCTCTGCTTCACAACCAAAGTTGGTTTGTTTATATCCCCAAAACTTAGCGTTTCAACCTGGGCTGTGAAGTGAAAACAAAAATCTTCGACTCCAACTAACTCCGACTCCTGTACTATTCGCACCCCTGACTCTGGATCCGACTCCTGTTTATGTAATTAAGTGATTGTGATCTATACATCCCTAGGAGTGGCTGTGTGGTAAGTAGCTTGTTTACCAACCACATGGTTCCGGATTCAGTCCCACTGTGTGGCACCTTGGGCAAGTGTCTTCTACTATAAGCCTCGAGACAATCAAAGCCTTGTGAGTGGATTTGGTAGACGGAAACTGAAAGAAGTCCGTCGTATATATGTGTTATATATATATATATGTGTGTGTGTGTTTGTGTGTTTGTCCCCCTAGCATTGCTTGACAACCGATGCTGGTTTGTTTATGTCCCCGTCACTTAGTGGTTCAGCAAAAGAGACCGATAGAATAAGTACTGGGCTTACAAAAGAATAAGTCCCGGGGTCGAGTTGCTCGATTAAAGGCGGTGCTCCAGCATGGCCGCAGCCAAATGACTGAAACAAGTAAAAGAGTAAAGAGAGTATATATATATCACAAAACATATGAATACTCTTGTACTTTGAGTCGGCCTATATGTTATAACCGGTTTATATTAAAGAATTGTGAGTCAGAGCTGGTATAGTTTTACTGACTCCAGCTACCCATTAATTGTTTCTGAATCCAACTCCAAGACTCTGACTCCACAGTCCTGGTTTCAACAAAAGAAACCAACTTCAGTGCCAAACTTAAAAAAAGCAAAAAAAGTACCCAGGGGCAATGTTGTCTGGCTAAACCATTCAAGGCAGTGCCCTAGCCTGAAAATGTACTCCATAGTTCATAACCCTGTGACCTGTATTGATCATAACTGCAAACAACTCTAACTTTGGATGCACACCACAAAAATTCCTGCGACTACCTCAGCCTCTGCTTCATTGTCAGCTGTTTTGAAGTCGTCCTTCCGTGACTCACTGGGGATTTGGGCTTTGACTGGAAATATTTTCAGAATATCTGAGGGATGCATGTGAGTATGCGTGAGTGAATTTATGCCCGTGCATACACACACAAGGAAAAGAAGTTCTCTATGAGAAGAACAGAGTATCATCCTCCTTAAGGGGTTAGCTTTTGTGTGTGTGTATGTGTGTGTGCGAGGTGGGAAGTGAAACTGAATACATGTTTGTGCATACAAACACAAGGAAAAAATGTAATCTCCCCTTCTATTACCCTACATTTCTCATTCTCCTCAGGTTCTAGGCCTACCCCCACCCCCACCATGCACACACGCAGACACTCCTGCAACCTACCCAATCACATACCTGCCTCCTCTCCTCTCTCTCTCTGGTACTTCTCCTGTCTACTCTATCATCGTTCCCATTCTGCTGCTGGCCCTGTAATTCATCACCTACGTTCACACCCCACCCCACCACCTCAGGGGCATCATTGATCATTCACTACTCACTACATCCACCCTTTCAACCCTGCCCAATCTTTACAGCTGTCACCTCCCTCCCCTCCATCATTCTCCAATTCTCCTTTCCACCTCCCACCCACCCTCGGCCCCACTCGTATTCACCTTATGCTTTGAAGGGACACCCAGACACCTCATTACCACTATCGTTATCTCTTTTCAGCTCCACCCAATGACACCCGCTTCCTCTCTTCAAAACTGTTCCTTGCCATGTAACTTCCTCTACACCCAGAAGCCTGTTCTACCCTGGCCCCCTTCTCTCATAATTTAACCCCTCATCTCCAATTATAAACTTGCCTCCTCAGGGTTTGCAGTCTTGCATGCAGCATAGCAACCGCATTAGTGTTAAGTGGCATGAAAAAGAAAAATCACCCAGAACATGCTGTAAAATGGTTAATATCAGGTTGAGCATTTAGCCATGGAAACCATCAAATACAATGCAGTCTTTGACCCACCAGATTCTATCAAAATGTCCAATCCATACCAGCATGGAACATGGACAATAAAAATTATGACACTGCTTCAGTAATACAAGGTTTACTATTCAGCTTAAGGCCAAGATTAAGGTTATATATGTGTGCGTATGTATGTGAAGATGCATGGCTTAGTGGTTAGAGCATTCGGCTCATGATCGTAAGATTGTGAGTTCAATTCCTGGTGAAGACACTTTATTTCACGTTGAGCAAGACACTTTATTTCACGTTGCAAGACACTTTATTTCACGTTGCTCCAGTCCACTCAGCTGGCAAAACTGAGTTGTACCTGTATTTCAAAGGGCCGGCCTTGTCACACTCTGTGTCACGCTGAATCTCCCTGAGAACTACATTAAGGGTACACGTGTCTGTGGAATACTCAGCCACTTGCATGTTAATTTCACAAGCAAGCTGTTCCATTGATTGTATCAGCTGGGACCCTCGTCGTCGTAACCGACGGAGTGCTCCTTGTGTAGCTTTAAGTCTGTACTATTCAATACTTCAAAGTCATACTAAGCAGACATCCATTTCTGCCTCACCACTTAGATCAACAAAAATATATATATATATATTATAGGCACAGACATGACGAGATAACTACAGTGGTGATCGATAACCAAACCTAGGAAGCAGAGGGTTAATTTCTAAGAAATTAAACTCATTAGATTCAACTGGGCTATTTATTATAGCTGCCATGAGCTGGTGCGCAAATCATTGCAAAGTTGACCAGTCATAAGTCGACAACGACCTGTATATGTACATATACATATATATATATATTTATATATATACACATAGGGTGATTCAAAAGTCTCCATACAACGGAAATTTTTTTTTTTATTTTATAAGTGACAGTTTACTCTTTTACTTGTTTCAGTCATTTGACTGTGGCCAAGCTGGAGCACCACCTTTAGTCGAGCAAATCGACCCCAGGACTTATTCTATCGGTCTCTTTTGTCGAACCGCTAAGTAACGGGGACGTAAACACACCAGCATCGGTTGTCAAGCAATGTTGGGGGGACAAACAGACACACAAACATATACACACACATATATATATACACACAAATATATACGACGGGCTTCTTTCAGTTTCCGTTTACCAAATCCACTCACAAGGCATTGGTCGGCCCGAGGCTATAGTAGAAGACACTTGCCCAAGGTGCCATGCAGAGGGACTGAACCCAGAACCATGTGGTTGGTAAGCAAGCTACTTACCACACAGCCACTCCTGCCCCTGTTAAATAAAAGAAAAGATAAATTGTTCCTATGTATGGCGACTTTTGAATCACCCTGTATATATATATATATATATATATATATATATATATAGTGTGTGTATGTGTGTGTGTATACATACACAGATACATAAACACATAAATGGCATAATGACATATATATATCCACATATTTTTGTGGACCCTCCATTGGTCATAAATGACCATGGGATTGCACCTAGAGGGTTCCCCTCCGAGGTAACAAGTCAGGGCAAGGTTGTTTATGGAAGACCAGCCTAACTCCTTCTCCACGCCACCGATGTTATCCAAAGGGTAAAGAAACAAAGGCCGATACAGCTTGGCACCGATGACGTTGAATCTCATTTCTACAGCTGAGTGGAACTGGAGCGACGTGACACAAACAAACACACATACAACAACATAAGGTACTCGCTATGTAATAGTGTCACACGTGTTTTTAAATCAAGGGTGAGTAAGCTAGGAATAAGGCGGGCCTAGCAGCTTTACTTTACATAGAGGAGACAACAAAAGAAGCCTCTATGAGGTCGTTGAACCTGCCGGAAACAGCAGCAAACCTTCTTCAACTTACGCTCAAAAAAGCACCGACGTTTGATAGCTATGGCCTTGATGTACACTGCTTCAAGTAGTATATATTTCTTTATTGCCCACAAGGGGCTAAACATAGAAAGGACAAACAAAGGGATTAAGTCGATTACATCGACCCCAGTGCGAAACTGGTACTTTTATTTAATCTACTCCGAAAGGATGAAAGGCAAAGTCGGCCTCGGCGGAGTTTGAACTCAGAACGTAACGGCAGACGAAATACCTATTTCTTTACTACCCACAAGGGGGGCCAAACATAGAGGGGACAAACAAGGACAGACAAGTAGTATAGTCAGTACGGGTATGGCCGCAGTGGGGCTGTGATCACAGATCTCCCCTCCGGTCAGAATAGACCCAACATACAAAGAAAAGCTTCGCGACACGTGATGAATTGCATGTATGTGTGCACACATGCATGGATGCACACACACACACACACACATAAAGCAGACAGACAGACAGATTTGTGCACGATGATATTACGAAGTTCCACCCCGCGACACCCGATAAGATTTCTTCTCAATTATTATCTGTGTAACTTTATACTTTATCTCTATTTCGTTGGGCCGGCTTCGTTTTTCTTTATTTTTTATTTTTTTTAAAGTTCCCGCACCTACAACTCGAAATTAGTAAAGCCAGCATCGGCCAAGGATATTTAAAAGCAGGTAATGCGGTCACTCCACATGCTAGAAATAGCAACTGAATCGCCTTGAAGTCAAATATCACCCCACGGTATTTAAAAGATGGCATTGGATACACGACCCCTGAGGCAGAAATTGCGTGAGAGCCTTTGATATACCTATTTCTTTATTACCCACAAGGGGCTAAACACAGAGGGGACAAACAAGGACAGACATAGGTATTAAGTCGATTACATCGACCCCCGTGCGTAACTGGTACTTAATTTATCGACCCATAAAGGATGAAAGGCAAAGTCGACCTCGGCGGAATTTGAACTCAGAACGTAGCGGCAGACGAAATACCTATTTCTTTATTACCCACAAGGGGCTAAACACAGAGAGGACAAACAAGGACAGACATAGGTATTAAATCGATTACATCGACCCCAGTGCGTAACCGAAGCAACGAAGGCCGACCTGGGACTAAACTAGCCTCCACGCAACCTCTCGCTCGATCCGCTAGAAACAGCAGCCAAATCTCATTTGAATCACACCATACAGTCAAAGGCTAGGACAAGCCTCTACGAAGCCGCTCAGAATGGTAGAAATAACAACCAGATCGTCGATTCTTAAAACGAAACAGTCTTCAGAACTAGAAGGCCATTGACCAAGTAGATCTTGCGATATATAATAATGTTTGAAATAAAGCCGAGATGGTCGCGTCTGGAACACGTTCGATCCCTGTAAATCTCCCTAAATTAGGTTCGACCAGGGCTAAGCAACAACAACGACAAGAAGATGATCTCACACGCAAACGCACGTGTGTATATATATACTGATTCATAGGGTATCGTGTGAACAAGTCTGTGTGTGTGTGCATAGAAAATAAAATTGTATATAATTAAAAAGGTCGTGAGTAACAGGCAGTGCTTGCCAGGGAAGCATCGTTGCTTTCTACACGGTAGTTCCAACTGCTAGAAATAACAGTCAAATCTCCCTCAAAACCACACGCTGAGTAAGTAATGTCGTACATAATTAATACATACGTACATGTATATCGCATAATAATGTAGTGCTTGATGCCAAGCCTGCTAGAAACAACAGCTAAACCCCTTCCCACCATAAAAAAAATCACAGACGGGATAGTCGTAGCTGGAACGCCTTTAGTTATAGATTTCCTGGATAAGTGCCAACCTGTTGGGTGAAGTTTGGACTGGGGGGGACTAAGGCTAAATACAAGAGTGAGTCAACGCAGGAAATGGCAACTAAATCGCCCTCAAAATCACATGTTGGATAATACAGTACTTGATATATATATATATATATATATATATATATAGTCTTGAAAACAGACGTTATGGTCATGGCGAGAACGCCTTTGAGTTTAGACTTCCAGGAGCAGTAATGGCCTGGTTGGACTTACAGTAACAGACTGAGTCAACGAGGGAACATGCTAGAAATAGCAGCCAAGTCTCCCCCAAAATCACACGTTGGATAATGTGAATTACTCGAGATATACACCCTTGAAAATAAACGAGATGGTCATAAATGGAGCGCTTTTGATTATAGCTTTCCTAGATGGCTGTTGACTTATGGGATAACAACGACAACGAGAGCGAAGGAGGGAACCTGCTAGAAATAGCAGCCAAATCATCAAAAACCATGTGCACTGCAATATATATATATATATATATATATATATATACTGTCTTGAAAATACAGCATGGTCATGAGTGGGACGCCTTTGATTCTAAATTTCCTGGATCAATGCTGACATGGAGTGAGATAGGGGTCGACTGAGTGAGTCAACGAGGGAGCCTGTTAGAAATAGCGTCCAATTTTCCCTCAAATCACCCTCTATCTTAGCAAAAGATAATACAAGGACACAATAATTCGGAGCATAATATGCCTAGTAAAAAAAAAAAGAGAAAAAAGGGTGCTCCCGGCTAGGATGTGTTAGATCACAGGTCTAGGGGATCGGAGTCAACCTTGGGTTAAACAAAACAGGATACTCCTACTTCGTATAATCGCCATTACTACAATTGTTACTATGAGAAACACGTGAATCATTCAACTACCAAAAAGCCAGCATTACGCGAGAAATAGCAGTCAAATATCCCTCAAATTATAGAGAGAGAGAAAAAAGGAGTCTTGGAAAAAAATGGACATTAAGCTATGCAGCCAGTCCTAGAATGACCGGATGGTAATTGATGGAATCGCTTTGATCCACCAGCCGTGGACGATCCAGCGGCCACAGTAGTAGAGAGAAATAGTAGTCAAATATCCCTCAAATTATAGAGAGAGAGAGAATGAAGGAGTCTCAGAAAAAAATGGACATTAAGCTATGCAGCCAGTCCTAGAAAGACCGGATGGTAATTGATAGAATGGCTTTGATCCACCAGCCGTGGACGGTCCAACGTCCAACAGTAGTAGAGGGAAATAGTAGTCCGACCTCCCTGAAATCTCTGAGAGAGAAAAAGCGAAAGGGGAACAAATAATAAGGGGGTTAGATAATGTACATTATGCAGGTTAGTCCTAGAATGACCCGTCTAGAATGACTGGTGGAATGGATTTGATCAGAGGCCCTGCTCGATCCTGGCCGACTTTGGGGGATATAGCAATTAGTAACAGATCCAGCTACTACAGCAGCTATTACTACTACTACTAGACTATTCCAAATTACAGAAGGTTGCTTTCCAGCTCTTTGTATTTGTCTGTTCGTGTCTTCTTTCTCTCTCGTTGCTGTGGGTGGATATTATAGCAATGGTGTACGAAAGACAAGAAACGTTTTTTGTTACACGGTCACACTGACGTCTTGATCTTATCTGACTACAATAGAAGTCATTATGGGAAGAAAAATCGAAAACAGACACACTATACATACATATATACATATATATACATACATGTATGGTGTGTGTGTACGTATGTACCGGTTCTTCGACAAATACCGATCGATAAAAGAGGAACCAGGTTCAAAGACGCACTGGGTCGATGCGATCGACCAAACCCCCCTTTGAAGAGTTTAGGGTTCAGTGCTCCAGTATGGCCGGTGTCTTGCGAGTGAGACTAGAGAGAAAAAGAGGGGTGTAATATAGAAGTCAGTAAGAAATACAAAGAAAGGGTAGAAAATTATATATATACATATATATATATATATATATATATATATATATACACATACACACGTTTGAGGGGAGAACTCAATGCAAGAGGAACGTGCAAATGCTTATAGTGCCCGTTGTTACTGCTCGGAGTTTTGTCAATATCCACATAAAGGATCGTGAGAAAGGTTAATGCAGCTTATAACCCCATGGTAGCTCTAAAGCAAGTCTGTGATCAAAAGCGTTCCAGCCATGCCCGTTCCCACATTTTAATTAAAACAGTAGAATGTGTGGATAGATATGAATGGTGTGAGCATGCGAAACAAGACTTATGTAAGCTATATGGATTGCACTAAAGCAAAATTAATATATGGATGTATGAATGGAGAGAGAGAGATCTTGCTTTGATCCAGTAGTAGACAAATGAACAAAGACGTTCTAGTCGTGGCCATCTAGCCTTTATATTTCAGCCATCGTTTATCTAATGTGTCCGTCTTTTCGTTCAAAACGGATTTGGAGCGGGGATGGATAGGCTGCTATTTCTAGCAGTTTGAGCTAGCATGGAGAAGATTCCTCCATGTTCGGCTTGAATTTGAAGGTGCCGAAAATTTTACGGTTAACAGCAGTAAGTAAGGGGCTGGCTAAAAAACCAAATTGGTCCTCAGTGTAACCCCCGACATAAATATATTACCCTAACGCATGAGACTTTGGTCTGGAAACGAGCCACATGGAAAATGTGCTTAGCGGCCTTTGTTCCGGCTTCACGCACCGAGTTCAAATTCCACCAAGGTCGACTTTGCCTTTCGTCCTTTCGAGGCCGATAAAACAAGTACCAGTTGAGCACAGGGGTTGATGTAATTGACAAGGCCCTGCTCTTCTAAAATTTCAAGCTTTGTGTCTACAGTAAAAAGAATTATTATTATTATTAAGCAGCAAAGGAACTACTAGAGATGAGATGGTGATGGAATAGGTTTACCAAAGAGAGACCGAATTCTTAAGACTTCAGGAACGATCGTGGTATGTGTGTGTGTAAATTTTTCTTGTGAAAATATGTGTTTATAAAGATATCCTATTTTAATAAATGTACTCTTTGTATAGGAGCGTGTTTACAAAATATTTAATTGGAAAGATTGTAAATTTTGTGTTTAATATTTCTACACATACGTGGGAGTGAACAGAGAGGGTAATTAGCGATGTGTAGAATGCATATAGAGGCAATTAGGACTACAGTCACGTTCTATATACATGCATACATACCACATATGCTAGACAGACACACACGAATATATGTATACACACATATGTATATACATGTACAGATGTATATATATATATATATTTAAAAATTAAACAGAACCACAACATATATATGTATATATATACATACACCCACACACATACCATTAACACACGCACATACATTGTCCCCCACACATACCATTCGCACACGCAATCACACATACATGCACACACGTGCGTGTATATATATATATATATCTATCTATATATATATATACATACATAAAAATATCGTGTATATTAAAACACATTCAGAGGCTTCCAAATAGGAAAGCCTTGTGCTAGAAAGAGCAGTAAAAAAACTGTGGTAATAACAATTTCTATAATTCTCATTATCCTAATACTATATATATATATATATATATATATAATATATATATATACATATATATAGAAAGAGAGAGGTGGGGACAGACAGACAGACAGACACACACATACGTGCAATATAAAGAGCATTCTGCCTTTAAAATGCCACGCAAGGTGTGGTGGGGAGGAACAGAGTAAGTAAAGGAAAACAATTAAAATATTAAAACCCTTCTTCTCGATGACTTAACCCAAGGCAGAGAAGCGTCTTAAGAAGGCCTGTCATCCGCCCTTTTTAACACAAGCAACCAATTGTGTACGCCTAATACACGCACAAACATTCATTTATATTCCTGTGTATGTATGTATATATATATACATATATATGTAGATGTATATATACATATATATATGTATGTATCTATGTATGTATCTACATATATATGTATATACATATATATGCATATATATATGTATATATATACACATCTACATATATATATATACACATCTACATATATATATATATACATCTACATATATATATATATACATCTACATATATATATATACATCTACATATATATATATACATCTACATATATATATATACATCTACATATGTATATATATATACATCTACATATGTATATATATACACATCTACATACATATGTATATATATACACATCTACATACATATGTATATATATACACATCTACATACATATGTATATATATACACATCTACATACATATGTATATACATACACATCTACATACATATGTATATACATATACATCTACATACATATGTATATACATATACATCTACATACATATGTATATACATATACATCTACATATGTATATACATCTACATCTACATATGTATATACATCTACATCTACATATGTATATATATATACATCTACATATGTATATATATATACATCTACATATGTATATATATATATACATCTACATATGTATAATATATATTATTCTACATATGTATATATATATACATCTACATATGTATATATATATAAATCTACATATGTATATATATATACATACATAAAATTATGTATATATATATATACATCTACATATGTATATATATATATACATCTACATATGTATATATATATATACATCTACATATGTATATATATATATACATCTACATATGTATATATATATATACATCTACATATGTATATATATATACATCTACATATGTATATATATATATACATCTACATATGTATATATATATATACATCTACATATGTATATATATATACATCTACATATGTATATATATATACATCTACATATGTATATATATATACATCTACATATGTATATATATATACATCTACATATGTATATATATATACATCTACATATGTATATATATATACATCTACATATGTACATATATATATACATCTACATATGTACATATATATACATCAATATATACGTATATATATATACATCTACATATATATCGTATATATAATACATCTACATATATACGTATATATAATACATCTACATATATACGTATATATATATACATCTACATATATACGTCTATATATATACATCTCACATATATACGTATATATATATATACATCTACATATATACGTATATATATACCATTACATATATACGTATATATATAATCTTACATATATACGTATATATATATACATCTACATATATACGTATATATTATACATCTACATATATACGTATATATATATACATCCCATATTACGTATATATATATACATCTACATATATACGTATATATATATACATCTACATATATACGTATATATATATACATCTACATATATACGTATATATATATACATCTACATATATACGTATATATATATACATCTACATATATACGTATATATATATACATCTACATATATACGTATATATATATACATCTACATATATACGTATATATATATACATCTACATATATACGTATATATATATACATCTACATATATACGTATATATATACATCTATACGTATATATATACATCTACATATATATGTATATATATACATCTACATATATATGTATATATATACATCTACATATATATGTATATATATACATCTACATATATATGTATATATATACATCTACATATATATGTATATATATACATCTACATATATATGTATTATATATATACATCTACATATATATGTATTATATATATACATCTACATATATATGTATATATATACATCTACATATATATGTATATATATACATCTACATATATATGTATATATATACATCTACATATATATGTATATATATACATCTACATATATATGTATATATATACATCTACATATATATGTATATATATACATCTACATATATATGTATATATATACATCTACATATATATGTATATATATACATCTACATATATATGTATATATATACATCTACATATATATGTATATATATACATCTACATATATATGTATATGTATATATATACATCTACATATATATGTATATGTATATATATACATCTACATATATATGTATATGTATATATATACATCTACATATATATGTATATGTATATATACATCTACATATATATACATCTACACACATATATACATCTACACACATATATACATCTACACACATATATACATCTACATATATATATATATATATATATTATATATACATAGATGCGCATGTATATATATGTGTGCGCATGATGGTAATTAAGTATGGATGTATATAGAGATCTGTTATAGAATATCTGGGGTCTTTTTTTACTGAGATAGAAAGAGGGAGGACGAAATTGGGTTTTACAGTGCGGTTTTATGATATCTTGTGAGGATTTTTAGGCCTTCACCGTCGACTTACACACACCCCATCGTCACTAAACAAGGGCGTTAGCATACATATATATATACATATATATATTATATATATATATATATATATATGTGTGTGTGTGTGTGTGTATGTAGGTAGGTAAAAAATCTGTTGAAGCGGTTCCGATGCGGTGACTTAAGTAAGCATGTATATAGACAGATTATATATAGATAGATGTATATAACCTTTTCTGCTAATAGACATAAGGCCTGGAAATATGGATTGGGGGGAGGGGATCTGTCGATTTTTATAATTAACCATTAAACGAATGTGAGACATAGATACACACACACATATATATACACACACATACATATATATATATACATACACATATATATACTAAGGATATATAAAACACAGTATATATATATTATATATATATATATATATATGCCTTCCTGATCTTCGTTCGCGAAGCCGAGCCATGATGATATATATATATATATATATAGATAGAGAGAGAGAGAGAGAGAGAGAGAGAGAGAGAGAGAGTGGATAATATATATATTTTTTTACGATTCAACCATGTGATTGCGATCATACTGGAGCACCGCCGGGAAAAACATGTCAAGAGTGAGATAGATAGATAGATAGACAGATATATAGATGTAGATAGATAGACAGATATATAGATGTAGATAGATAGACAGATATATAGATGTAGATAGATAGATATATAGATAGATATATATATAGATAGATATATAGATAGATATATAGAGAGATAGATATATAGACAGATATATAGATAGGTATATAGATAAACAGATATATAGATAGACAGATATATATATAGACAGATATATAGATAGACAGATATATAGATAGACAGATATATAGATAGACAGATATATAGATAGACAGATATATAGATAGACAGGTATATAGTTAAATACCCAGACATTATATATATATATACATACACACACACACAGAAAAATCGGCTTTCTATATACCTATGCTTATTACACACCACACAGACACCTATATATAACACAGAGGTACCTATATATATATACATATATACATACCTATATCTATACAGACACCCACCTACACACACACACATACATACCTACATACATACATATATATGTAGGTCCCGGGTTGATTCGGGGTTAACCACAGTAAATAAGGGACTCAATACATAGCAGAGTAAAATTAATTTATTATATAGAAGGAGCTTCTACAGGACTAGAACTGTTTCATTCAAGAGAAATCTTCAGGAAGCTGAAGATTTCTCTTGAATGAAACAGTTCTAGTCCTGTAGAAGCTCCTTCTATACATACATATATATATATATATATATATACACATCCAAAATCAGAGGTCAGTTTAGACATAGACCCAGAGACAAACAACAAAATATTATAAACCACACATAATGTCCTGCCATGGTCATTGCAAGAAGGGCCCTTTTTTTTTTTGCCCCCTTTCTTCACATAACACCAAAAAAAACCCCCCGAAAGCAGAGAGAGAGAGAGAGCAGAGAGGGAGAAGTGGTTCTTACCTTTCGAAAAGTATTCTAGTGAGACACAAAGCCAGGGCCAAGACGGGCACCCAGAGTAGATCCTCAATTTGGGGTTTGTACATCCCTTGCTTCTCGTTCAGATAGTCCTGCCATGTCAGGTGCCTGGGTAACCAGAACCACTCGTTCCAGAATTTACTACGAATGGTGTGCCACCACGAAGTGGCTTCGACGGTCTCCATATCGACAAATGAAAGCTGCGAACGAAGAAGAAGAAGAAGAAGAAGGAGGAGGAGGAGGACCGGGGCCGCCGCCTCTGTCGCCGCCGCCCGCGCCAGCCGGAACGACAACGGAAATAGATTAACACACACTCGGTGTGTGCGCGCGTAAGTGAGTGAGTGAGTGCGTGCGTGTGAGTGTGAGCTTGTGTGTGTGTATGTGCTTGAGTGTGTGTGTGTGTGTGTGAGATGTGGTTCTGTGTGTATATGTGCGTGTGTGTGTGTGTGCGTGCCTGATGTGCTTGTATGTGTGTGTTGTGCTGTATGTGTGATGTGTGTGTGTGTGTGATGTGCTTGTGTGTGTGTGTGATGTGCTGTATGTGTGTGTGTGATGTGCTTGTGTGTGTGTGTGTGATGTGCTGTATGTGTGTGTGTGATGTGCTTGTGTGTGTGTGATGAGCTTGAGTGTGTGTGTGTGCTTCTGTGTATGTGT
The DNA here is from genome assembly GCF_006345805.1 of Octopus sinensis. Classification (NCBI taxonomy): domain Eukaryota; kingdom Metazoa; phylum Mollusca; class Cephalopoda; order Octopoda; family Octopodidae; genus Octopus; species Octopus sinensis. The sequence goes on from NC_043024.1 coordinate 10,790,410, forward strand.
GTGTGCTTGAGTGAGTGTGTGCGTGCCTGATTTGCTTGTATGTGTGTGTGTGTGTGTGTGTGGATATATATATATATATAGGATCTTTTCTATATATATTTGGTGATCTTTCTATAAAGGTAACAGAATTAAACGATAGATATAAATAATTTTAGACGGACAAACATTTATGTCTATATACATACATATATATGTATGTATATATATGTGTGTGCGTGTGTATAAAATTTATAAATCTATATTCGTGTCTGTCTATATATACATACTTAGACAGAAATATGTGTGTGTGTGTCTATATATATATATAAATATATATGTGTGTGTATATGTATATATATATATATATATATATGTATGTGTATATATGTATGTGTCTGTATATATGTATGTGTCTAATAAATGTGTAGACGAGAAAACAGCGATACTGAAGTAGGTTTTATTTCACAGAAGAGCTCTCCCCCCTCCTCCTCTCTCTTTCCGAAGTCTCAGCTTTATGGATCTGTGCAAGGGAAGATAACTCTTTATTCGTAATCGCTTCTAAAATGCCGACACGCGCGCACGCATACACTCTTATACAGACACATATACGCGAGCATTAGAGAGACATATTGACGCATACAGCCGTACAGAGACACACACATATATATATACAGAGAGGGTGAAGGCGGCGAGCTGGCAGAGACGTTAGCACGCCGGGCGAAATGCTTTGCAGTATTTCGTCGGCCGGTACGTTCTGAGTTCAAATTCCGCCGAGGTCGACTTTGCCTTTCATCCTTTCGGTATCGATTAAATAAGTACCAGTTACGCATTGGGGTCGATATAATCGACTTAATACCTATGTCTGTCCTTGTTTGTCCCCTCTGTGTTTAGTAAAGAAATAGGTATTTCGTCGGCCGGTACGTTCTGAGTTCAAATTCCGCCGAGGTCGACTTTGCCTTTCATCCTTTCGGTATCGATTAAATAAGTACCAGTTACGCATTGGGGTCGATATAATCGACTTAATACCTATGTCTGTCCTTGTTTGTCCCCTCTGTGTTTAGTAAAGAAATAGGTATTTCGTCGGCCGGTACGTTCTGAGTTCAAATTCCGCTGAGGTCAACTTTGACTTTCATCCTTTCGGGGTCGATTAAATAAGTACCAGCTATGCACTGGGGTCAATATAATCGACTTAATCCCTTTGTCCTCTCTGTGTTTAGCCCCTTGTGGGTAATAAAGAAATAGGTATTTCGTCTGCCGTTACGTTCTGAGTTCAAATTCCGCCGAGGTCGACTTTGTCTTTCATCCTTTCGGGGACGATTAAATAAGTACCAGTTACACACTGGGGTCAATATAATCGACTTAATCCGTTTGTCTGTCCTTGTTTGTCCCCTCTGTGTTTAGCCCCTTGTGGGTAGTAAAGAAATACTTATATAGAGAGATGTAGTACCCGCATATACGAAAAGACATGCCGGTATGTAAGTACGTACAGACACAGATTTATTAACACCAATATACATAGACATGCATACATACACATAAGACATACACACGTACAAACAAGAAAAGGTTCGATCCCAGACATTGGCACCAGATGTGTCAGCTGAAGAGTATCCAGGAGTCATCTTTTACCTTTTACTTGTTTCAGTCATCTGACTGTGGCCATGCTGGGGCAATGCCTTGAAGAATTATTTTTTAGAGTCTGCTACTTATTCTATCACTTACTTTTGCCGAACAGCTATGTTACGGGACGTAAACACTCCAACACCGGTTGTCAAGCAGTATGGGGGACAAACACAGGCACAAAGACACACACACACACATATATATACATATATACGACGGGCTTCTTTCGGTTTCCGTCTACGAAATCCACTCACAAGGCTTTGGTCGGCCCGAGACTATAGTAGAAGACAGTTGCCCAAAGTGCCACGCAGTGGGACTGAACCTGGAACCATGTGGTTGGTAAGCGAACTCCTTACCACACAGCCACGCCTGCACCTATATGATCCGGCCCCTTACAGAATAGGAATTTAAGGGCTGAAGCACGTTCATGAGGGTGGCCTCCTCCGCTGTTTAGCTTTCCCTGAAGTTATTTTTACTTTCAGCGTAAAAATCCAATTAAAGGAAGCCTTCTGACCCATTCTCATTTTGCTAGAAATAGCAGCAGAGATATTCATTCAATTGGACCCCGGCGTCTTAAATAAGTGAAGAACTGACAAGATTTTAAAGTCGAAGATTTAACCCTTTCATTACTGTATTTATTTTGAGATGCTCTGTGTTTCTTTCAATCATTTTAAATATAAGAAAGAATTTAGTAAAACAATTTAGTTATCATTCAGCTAATGTTAGGAACATAAATTGTGACTAAGGTTTGGTGGAAGATTTTAATTCAAAGCTTGTGAAAACAAGATATTTTACCACAGAGCCAGAGCCGGTTTTGGCCGGGTTAGTAACAAAAGGGTTCAGGATGAGGGCAGCAAAAATGAATTTCATAAATAAGAAGGAACGTTCGATCAGGGCTGATTTGCGGTTAAACAGCTACACTTCTCGTATAATAAGCGAACCGGTGAGAGGTGTTCCCATTTACCGAAATTTTGAACCGTTAGAAATAACTCAAAATTTCCCTCGAATCACACCCTTAACCATTGATTGTCGCTTATAAAAAGTGGTAAGGTCGTGCTGGATAATGTAATCTTAACGTGCCCCGAAAAGGACGGGACGGTCACGACTGGAATGCCTCTGATCATACACAGATTGACTCGAGCAGTGTTGATATGCGGGCCAAACAGCAGCTATAAATACGTTTTGTTACTGCAGCGAAAACTCCCTCCAACGTAGTCCAAAGGGCACTGTGTATAAAATAAAGCGGGGTGGTCAAGGGTAGAATGTCTTTGAGCTAAGATTTATTAGCTAGAGCTGATATGGGGCTAAACCTGTAACTAGACACGTACGTGCGTCAGTCATGTGAAATACATGTACACATAACGTAAGGAGCTTTGTGTGGTCACTCGATCGGCTAGAAACAGCAGCCAAATCTCGGCAAGACATCATTTAGTACCCCCACCACCACCACCACCACCAAAAAAAAGTACCTTTTTTTTTCTACACAGACGCAGGAGTGGCTGTGTGGTAAGTAGCTTGCTAACCAACCACATGGTTCCAGGTTCAGTCCCACTGCGTGGCATCTTGGGCAAGTGTCTTCTACTACAGCCTCGGGCCGACCAATGCCTTGTGAGTGGATTTGGTAGACGGAAACTGAAAGAAGCCTCTCGTATATATGTATATATATATATGTGTGTGTATATGTTTGTGTGTCTGTGTTTGTCCCTCTAGCATTGCTTGACAACCGATGCTGGTGTATTTACGTCCCCGTTACTTAGCGGTTCGGCAAAATAGACCGATAGAATAAGTACTGGGCTTACAAAGAATAAGTCCCGGGGTCGATTTGCTCGACAAAAGGCGGTGCTCCAGCATGGCCGCAGTCAAATGACTGAAACAAGTAAAAGAGTAAAGAGTAAACCCCCGTTTTTGGCTACGGAGAATACGAATCTGCAAAAAGAAAATTGGCAAAAATCCGCATTTTGAAATAAAAGTCCTAAATTCTCTTTCGATCATCAGTCTGCTCCGTTGGTTTACAATCGAGTTGTCCGCATGGCCTGGTCGTTAGGTTGGTACACTCATGATCGCAAGACCAGGTTCCGATTCCTTAGACAGACAGTGCATTGCGTTCTTGAGCAAGGCACTTCATTTCACGTTGCAAAATCAATCCACTTGACTGTAAATGGTTAACCCTAAGACGGGATGGTATCCTGTTCGAGAGGAATGTGATCTCGGCCACTTATACGCCATAGAAACCGGGTAACCGGCTTTATCAGTTTTAGAACTTGAGACTATAAGTCCGGGGAATTTATCGTGATGCACTAGGAACAATGGTTCCCAAGCTGGGGTCCACAAAGGTAGTACAAGGGATTAGTACCATAGACCCTGGACAAAGCAATGCACTTGCTCGTACTGTATTCATTTCTTAACAGCAAACCACGGCGTACGTAGATTGACATAGGAGGCGAAAGTAAAGAATACGTACACCCGGTGTTTAGGGTTAGGGTTGGGATTAGGGTTAGGGTTAGGGTTAGGGCTTTTGTTACGCAGAAGACGGGTCGTGTACATATTCTTTACCCCCGCCGGCATAGGATCCCTAGACTTGAAGGAACTTTGGGCAATTGCCCTTAACCACACATGCATTAAGACAACACTGCTAGAGGCCTGTGGGCCTTAATTACAATTTTAATGTATATTACTTAATTATATTCAGGCACAGTGATGGTTTTGTGATGAAGTTTGCTCCTTAAGCACAGGGTTTTCGTCTCAGTCCCACAGCGCGATACGCTGGAGCAAGCGTTTTCTGTTGTAGCAGGAGACGGGACATTGTTTTCTGAGCGAATTTGGTAGACGGGAACTGTGCAGAATTCCTTCATGTGTATGTATGTATATATGTATGTGTACATGTGTGTGTATATTCTTTTACTTGTTTCAGTCATTTGACTGTGGCCATGCTGGAGCACCCCCTTTAGTCAAGCAAATCGACCCCAGAACTTATTCTTTGTAAGCCTAGTCATTATTCTATCGGTCTCTTATGCCAAACCGCTAAGTTACGGGGGCGTAACCAGCATCGGTTGTCAAGCGATGTTGGGGGACAAATACAGACACACAAACATATATACACATACATATATATATACGACGGGCTTCTTTCAGTTTCCGTCTACCAAATCCACTCACAAGGCTTTGGTCGGCCCGAGGCTATAGTAAAAGACACCTGCCCAAGGTACCACGCAGTGGGACTGAACCCAGAACCATGTGGTTCGTAAGCAAGCTACTTACCACACAGCCACTCCTACGCCTATGTATGTATGTATATATGTGTACATGTGTGTGTATACATATATAATGTATATATTTATGTATATATATATATATATTATACATATATACACGCACAGACTATGTGTGTTTGTATGCATATGTCAATGTGTACATATATACATACACACCGATAGATAGATATAGATAGATAGATAGATAGATAGATAAATAGACAGACAGATAGATAGATAGATAGATAGATAGATAGATCGATAGATAGATAGATGGATAGATAGATAGATAGATAGATAGATAGATAGATAGATAGATAGATAAATAGACAGACAGATAGATAGATAGATAGATAGATAGATAGATCGATAGATAGATAGATAGATAGATAGATAGATAGATAGATAGACAGACAGACAGACAGACAGACAGATAGATAGATAGATAGATAGATAGATAGATAGATAGATAGACAGATAGATATAGATAGACAGACAGACAGATACGAGAGGGAAGAAGAGAGAGAAGAGGTGGAGAGTGTGTGTGCTTATGTTTGTTTCACCGCTTGATACCGGTGTTGGTTTGTTTACGTTCCTGCATGATAACTGTTCAGTAAAAACAAATCGATGAAGTCAGCGCATGACTTCAAAAGAAAAATACCGAAGTCGATTTGATGGACTGAAACAATGCGGTGCTCCAGCATGGCCTCAATCCAATGACTAAAACAGGTAAAAAAAAATGGCAGAATGGCTATTCAGTTGCTTCGTAAATTCAAAAGGAAACTTGGAAAATGAGTTTTAGAATCGGTTTATTGAATAAGCAGATTTTCTGTGAATTCTACCCGGTGGAGGGCCATGGGAGGATTTAAGGATCTCTCCTAATGCGAAGGTTGAGAACGTCTGCTCTTGTGTAGGGGTTCTCAAAATGGGTTCTGAGGAAACCCCAGAGTTCAGCGAAAACATTCGAGGGTTCCATTAGATTGAGGTCTCTTCTAATAAGATATAATAGAAATGAATTCTAAGGGCCTGGGAATGGCTGAGTGGTTGAGAAGCTCGCTTTGCTATTGTTTCATGCTAAATCCCATTGCGCCAGACTTGGGGGCAAGTGCTGTCTACAATTATAGATGGAAATTGTACGGAAGCCCGTCGTTTGCGAACGCGTGTGTGTGTGTCTTCTTTTTAGTTCAGAGTAAATTTTGACCGGCCATCGACTTGGTAGCAAGGTTGTATTTTTCTGACCACATTGGTGTCCAGAGGCCAGCTAGTTTTTCACAACAGAACATCTTGTGTGTGTGTGTGATTTGGTCAAATCGGTTCCAGTCAGGTAATGGAATCGATTCCATCTATTGATACAGGTGTGTCTCCTAGACTTCGTGGTTTCGTTAGCCGCGAGCTAGAAATTCGTTCGGGAATCTTTTCGGTTTGAACGGCAGTTTTTAAAAATAATTTCCACGTAACTAAACACTTTTAAACTTCGTATACTGGTAGAATGTGTTTATAAAACATCTTTTTCTCTTGGCTTTATTGAGAAAATTCTATAGTTTGTAACATATTTGTTGTTTTTTTATCCTTCAATTTCTGCAATTTCAACCAATCAATGACGTCTATTGAGGTGAAAACATTCTGTGCCGTATGAATATGTCCCTCGTTTAAGAAACAGATTGGTTTATTTACATTTGTGAAGAAAAAAAGATACCCTAACCCTAACCCTAAAACAGATTAAAATACAATAGATCGATACTAGGGTCATAATTATGGGTGACAATTTCATATGACACTGCTAGAAAAAACTGCCATTTTCTCTAGTGGTGTCACATGAAATGCAAGAAATTAAAGACAAAATATGTTACAAACTATAGAATTTTCTCAAGAAAGCCAAGAGAAAAAGATGTTTTATAAACACATTCTACCAGTATACGAAGTTAAAAATTTTTTAGTTTCCTAGAAATTATGTTACAAAGTGCCGTTCAAACCGAAAAGATCAAGGAAAACTGCCGTCCTCTGCGGGTCCTCTCGAATCCTCGGCATTTCTTTGCGATTGTTATCCCAGAGGATTTCAATTTGTAAGTATGGTCATGGAGTGTAGATGAGAGCTGTCACGATAGACAAAGGATCTGTCACGATAGACAAAGAAGTTGTCACGATCGGCAAAGGATAGGCAAAGATGCCGGTTATCGAGTTAGAATCAGACAACGTATAATGAATGCTCAACGCTCGGGAACAATTAGCAGGATTTTATTTTACCGCACAAATAATTTCCATGTTGGTCATGAATAAGAAATCGTAACAGCAAAGTTTGCGGAGGCGCAATGGCCTTAGTGGTTAAGGCAGCGGCCTCACGGTAGGAGGATCGCGATTTCGATTCCCAGACCGGGCGTTGTGTGTGTTTATTGAGCGAAAACACCTAAAAGCTCCACGAGGCTCCGGCAGGGGGTGGGTGGCGACCCCTGTTGTACTCTTTCGCCCCAACTTTTTCTCACTCTCTCTTCCTGTTTCTTGAGTAACACTGCGATGGACTGGCGTCCCGTCCAGCTAGGGGGGAACACATATGCCACAGAACCTGGGAAACCGGACCCATGAGCCTGGTTAGGTTTGAAAAGGGCGACGTTTATAATTTTTAAGAACAAAGTTTACACACTGGAAAGTATATTATGTTGCTCTTACAGATAGTTGATTAAAAAGGCTCTGCAATTATACACACTAGGTTCATGTCAGTGAACTGAAGTTGCGCGTGGTAAGGCCTGTTAAAAGCAGCAAAATGAGTATACAGTTAGCTTAGCTATGGGTAGCCACAAACTGACGTTTGGCGCTCAAAACGTGTCTATTTATAGGCCTTGAAAGAGAATATTCTGGAGGCTTCTAGAAAGTGACGTGATGTCTGGCTGCTGACTAGTCCATAATTCGGCCGATCACATGAAAAAGTTGTTAATAAACCGTGATTTTAACTGTAGAGCCGTCTTAGAAGCATTATAAGCCCTGGACAAATCAATGCACTGGGCGCTATGGTATGTATTTATTGATAGTAAACCAAAGCATTCATAGATCAGAATTGGATCCCTAAACCCATGAAATGCCTGGACAAACCAATGCACTGGGCCATATAGTATTCATTGAAAGCAAGCTACGGCCTACACAGATTGAATTGGGTCCCTATACTCCGTGAGGCCCCTGGTGAACTACCCAGTGAGTCTATGCTTTAAGATGACACTGGATAGCATTGGACTCCAGAGATACACTATACGAACGTACCCTGCTAGATATATCGACATTCATAAGTCACTGCTCTGCTAACTTGTGAGTGAATCCATTGAGACAAAAGCTATGGGAGGATATCCTGGAAGAACGGGAAAGAAAAGGCTACAGCAAACAGCTTCAATGCGATTTATGAGAGAATAGGTTTCTGGCAGCCTCTTGAAGCCATAGGTGGGAAGATACCTATTTCTTTACAACCCACGAGGGGCTAAACACAGAGAGGACAAACAAGGACAGACAAACGGATTAAGTCGATTAGATCAACCCCCAGTGCGTAACTGGTACTTATTTAATCGACCCCTAAAGGATGAAAGGCAAAGTCAACCTCGGCGGAATTTGAACTCAGAACGTAGCGGCAGACGAAATACTGCTAAGCATTTTGCCCGACGTGCTAACGTTTCTGCCAGCTCCCCGTAGATGGGAAGGTACCAAGCGTCTCGGCTCGCTCTTACCGCTAGCTCTACTCTTTTCAAAGCGAGGACATTGATATTAGAAAAGATGCATTCTTAATATCACTGTACAGCTTCGTTGCACAGCAAAGAGGATCGTAGGCCTTGAGTCTGTAATATGTCACACAACAGAGGAGATCTGAGGGCGCTGAAAGCTTCAGCTTACAACGTGACATATCAGATGTCTTGGACAACGGGCATTTGCAACTGCTTGCTCCAGAGCCGAGAAAAGGTGGTCTAAAAATAGTCCAGTCACCTTTCAAGGTCAGGAAACCGCGCCTGTAAAGACATTTCACACAGTAATTGTTAAAACCTAAGTAAAACATCATTCAGGCTTGTCACGTGAGAATATACGGACATGTTAATCTTATGGTAGTTTACTCGACAAGCAGGGGTCAGTGAACTGAGAGGATAAAATATAGATACCGTTGCACTCTTAAAGATTATGCTATTTGGGGAGTGCTCTCGCTTGGGTTGATAAAAGATATGATTTCATACGGGGGGTTCCTACATGGATTCCTGTCACCAACATGGCGTCCGCTTTGCTGTGAAAAACTGATTGACGTTTAAACTGGCTGGAGACTCAGTCGGCGGTAATAAATGGCTAATGTTACCTTATATTCGTCTTGCAGAGAGCTACAACGAAACACTACTGGGTGCCTTGGCACCAACTTCGCGATTTAACATTCAAAAACTAGACAAAGCTGCTACAATATAAAAAGAAGACAAATGCATCCTAATGCGTGATTTTAATATAAGAAAATGCAATAATAATAATAATAATGATAATAATAATGATAATAATGATAATAATAATAATGATAATAATAATGATAATAATAATAATAATGATAATAATATGACTGAAAAAAAAGTGGTGCAAGTGTGAAGGTAGAACACCTACAAAAATCAGCATTGCTTGGAACTGCAAGAATTCTTCGCAGGGTTCTTGAAGCATGACCAGTGAACAAATGTCACCTTAGTCTGCTGGCTGTGATGGACAGCTGACACTTTCCATCATACCCAACAAAATAAGATGTGAATTTTCATCAAATAATAATAATAATAATAATAATAATAATAATAATAATAATAATCCTTTCTATTATAGGCATAAGGCCTGAAGCTTTGGGGAAGGAGACTAGTCGATTAGATCGACCCCAGTGCAAAACTGGTGCTTAATTTATCGACTCTGAAAGGATAATATACAAAGTCGACCTCGGCGGAATTTGAACTCAGAACATAAAGACAGGTGAAATACTGCTAAGCATTTCGTCCGGCGCCCTAACGATTCTGCAAGCTCGCCGCCTTTTTAGTAGTAATAACAACAACAACAACAATAATTTCTTTATTAACTACAAAGGTTTACATGAAGAAAAACATGCACAACACAGGACAAAACAAAAATGTGTGTGTGTAGTTGTGAAGGTTTTGTGTGTAAACAAGACTAATATAAAAATAGGGGGATAATAATAATAATAATTAATTCGTTTATTGGCCACAAGGGCTGAAAAATTAATTAAAACATAAAGGGACAAAACACAGGACGAAAGTTACAAAGGGTTTGCCCGTTTGCAAATAAAACCGTGTAAAAGTTCCAGAGATAACAACGAAAATATAACAATTGAAATTTCCAATAGAGGGACGCGCTTCGAAAAGGTTACTAGAGGAAAAACCCATAAAAGCCACGGGAGCCTGGTCAAAAAAAGGGGGGGGGAGCAGAGAGCCCCTTTCTCCTTTTATAGAACCTTTTTAAACTACAGGTGTATCGTCAGAATTGGTCCATTTATACTGGCCATCCTTGCAACATTTACCCACCTTAAATAATAATAATAATAATAATAATGATGATGATGATGATGATGATGATGATGATGATGATGATGATGATAATCTTTTCTTTATTCACCACTGATGGTTTATATAAAATATTGGAGACAGAATAGGAAAACACAACACAAAAAGGAA
>NC_043024.1:10810931-10828431 GCF_006345805.1 Octopus sinensis
TCTCTCGCGCACTTTCTCTCTCTCACTCATTCATTCTCTCTCTGTCTCACTCTCTCGCTCTTTCTCTCTCTCCTCTCTCTCTCTCACTTTCTTACTCTCTTACTCTTTCTCTCCCTCACTCTATTTTTCTCTCCCCCTCTCTCTACCTTTCTCTCACTCTCTTGCCCTTTCTCACTTACTCTCTCTCACTCTCCCTTACACAATCATTCTCTCTCACTCTCACTCTCTCTCATTCTCCCTTTCTCTTGCTCTTTCCCTCTCTCTCACTCACCTATTCTCTCTCTCTCTCTCTCTCTCTCTCTCTACCCCCACCCCACCCCATACACCACTTAATAGTGGGGGTTGAATATCTGCTGAATAAATTACAAAGCCAATATCTCCCCAAATCTCCCCCCACAATTTCCTCTTTCCTTTATAACTGCCACGCTCACCACAAATCTCTCAGAGAGAGAGAGAAGAGTCTCACCAATAATTACAAAACCCATACTCAGCGGCCGAGTCAGACGAGTGCAGAAAACCGTAGGTCCACAACAGCGAAAACCAACAGCAGCAACAGCTTCGGCACCATCAGCAACAGCAGCAGCAGTGATATGTCAGACAAGGCAGCAAATTGTATGTGTGACTTACACTTTGAACTCAACTTATCTCTTGAATAATCCTTGAAGAAAATCTATAATTAAAAGAAGCTAATTTCGGTACAGCCACGGTCGTTTGATTGAGAAGCTCCTCCGCTTCAGGGTTCCGAGTTCAATCAACACTGACCTCCCCCCACCCACCACCACCACACATACATACACTCACAACAGTGCAATGAGCGATGGATAAGAGTTCTGGCTTCTCTTGGAAGGCAACATAACAAAAGAAACCGCTGAGACCTTGAAATGGTCAAAGAATTTCACAGCTTACAATACAAACAATAAAATTAAGAAAATATGTATCCCTGCTTTTTGAACCTATGGACCCTTTTGTTTCTGATTTGATTCATGTGGACCCTTCTAGTCATTTGATATTTTTTTAAGAATCCTATTATTATTATTATTATTATTATTATTATTCTATGTTTGACTTTTGCTTTATATTTGTTCAAATTGGCTCCAAGTCTCACCCAGAGACCTCAAAAGACAACAGGTTGGAAGTTCATGTTGGTGTTATGCCTAGGGTGCCATATATTTGGTTTTGTACATAGTATTGTTCTAGAGAATGTTTAAGAAACCATACGAAAATTATGTTTGTTTTAAAACTTGAGATTACATAGAAAGTATTTTACGTAGGATATGAGCAGTTCCCATGAGCACTATCTTTTGAATTTCTGCCATTTTTGGGTTTCCTGGTATCTGAGTTAGGTAGCAATCAGCCCCTTTTGCTATCATTCCCAGGGCAACTATGACAACAGGTACTGTTTTAGTCTTCAGCTTCCACATTTTGCTGATTTCTATTTCAAGATCTTTATATTTGCTCAGTTTCTGGTAGGTCTTGACAGATACGTTTATATCAATTGGGACAGTCATATCAATGAGGAGGCATGTTCTTTGTCTGACATCTTTCAATATAATGTCTGGCATATTCACATCTACCTTTCTGTCAGTATGAATGGTGAAGTTCCTATTATTATTATTATTAGAATTAAATATTAGGAATTGTAGAAGAAAAAAAATTGTTAAAATGTTTTGTGTTTTTAGAAATATAACCAATTCATGGAACATATTTTTATCTGAAGACAAGTCTTGTAAGGATCCCCCAAGAGATATACGGACCCTGGATGAGAAACACTGATCCCTTATTTACATTTGACAGATATTTGCCCTCATCTTGTTTGTTGTCAACACAACAGTTCGGCTGGTATACCCTCCAGCCTTCATCAGGTGTCTTGGGGAAATTTCAGACCTGGGTTCTCATTCCTAAGGTATTTTTCGATGTTGCTGTTGTTGTTGTTGTTGATGTCGTTGTTCAGGTCACTCGATGGAATTGAACTCGGACTCTTGGGGTTAGTAGCCCACACTCTTAACCCCAAGATTCCGAGTTCAATTCCAAGCAGTGACCTGAACAATAATAATAATAATAATAATGATAATAACAACATCGAAAAATGCATGCATACAGGTACACACACACACAATATATATATATATATACATATATATATAGTAGCAGAAAAGGCATTTTAACTCCTATTTCTAAATTCGGTGCATGGTGAAGCAATTAGCTGACCCCTGATTATAATTATGTTTGTGATTATAGAATAATTGCATGTATATATCATCATCATCATCATTTAGTGTCTGTTTTCCATGCTAGCATGGGTTGGACGGTTCAACTGAGGTCTGGGAGGCCAGAAGGCTGCACCAGGATCCAGTCTGATCTGGCAATGTTTCTACGGCTGGATGCCCTTCCTGACGCCAACCCCTCCGTGAGTGTAGTGGGTGCTTTTTTGGCTGTATTGTATATTTGTTTTTGTTTCTGGTTGTTTTTTTTTGCCTCTAGTATTTATTATTGATCCTCAATAATAATGAAGCTGTATCCATTAGTTTGCTGCTTTTGTATACTAAGAAGAAACTTTGTGGAACAGACGCTATTTTAATGAGATACATCTTGTTGTCTGAGGAGACACACCTACATCGATGGATGCACCTAAACCAGGTGTTCAGTGTCCCACACTCAAGGGATCAATGCTAAATGGCTCGAAACAATTGCAGTGATCAATAAACAATCTCATATCTTCCGTCTCTCTTGTTAAACATAAATATTTATAGAGTGGCTGTGTGGTAAGAAGCTTGCTTGTTACCCCATTGTTTTAGGTTCAGTCCCACTGCATGGCACCTTGGGCAGGTGTCTTCTCTTTGCCTCAGGTCGATGAAAGCCTTGTGAGTGGATTTGGTAGACGGGAATTGAAAGAAGCCCATCGTATGTGTGTATGTGTGTGTGTGCCTCCACCATTGCTTGACAACCGATGTTGGTGTGTTTACTCCCCTGTAACTTAGTGGCTCGGCAAAGGAGACAGACAGAATAAGTACTAGGCTTACAAAGAATAAGTCCTGAGTCGATTTGTTCAACTAAAGGCAATGCTCCAGCATGGCCAGAGTCAAATGACTGAAATAAATAAGAGAAAAAAAAATTATGTGTATATATATATATATATATATATATTTATACACACACACACGATGGACTTCTTTCAGTTTCCGTCTACCAAATCCACTCACAAGGCTTTGGTAGACGCCATGTTGTAGGACTGAACCCGGAACCATTTGATTGCAAAGTAAACTTGTTACCATTACCACACAGCACCAATATTCGCCTGCTATACTTCCTAACATAATTTTGCTTTGCCAAAGCGGAATTATAATGCACACACACTCAGTGGCAGCGAGCTGGCAGAATCGTTAGCACGTCGGGCGAAATACTTAGTAGTATTTCCTCTGCCATTACGTTCTGAGTTCAAATTCTGCCGAGGTCGACTTTGCCTTTCATCTTTTCGGGGTCGATAAATTAAATACTAGTTACGCACTGGGGTCGATGTAATCGACTTAATCCGTTTGTCTCCTCTGTGTTTAGCCCCTTGTGGGTAGTAAAGAAATAGGTATTTCGCCTGCCGCTACGTTCTGAGTTCAAATTCCGCCAAGGTCGACTTTGCCTTTCATCCTTTCGGGGTCGATTAAGTAAGTACCAGTTACGCACTGGGGTCGATGCAATCGACTTAATCCCTTTGTCTCTCCTTGTTTGTCCTCTCTATGTTTAGCCCCATGTGGCTAGTAAAGAAATAGGAATTTCGCCCGTCGCTACGTTCTGAGTTCAAATTCCGCTGAGGTCGACTTTGCCTTTCATCCTTTCGGGGTCGATTAAATAAGTACCAGTTACACACTGTGGTCACTATAATCGACTTAATCCGTTTGTATGTCCTTGTTTGTCCCCTCTATGTTTAGCCCCTTGTGGGTAGTAAAGAAATAAGTATTTCGTCTGCCGTTACGTTCTGAGTTCAAATTCCGCCAAATTCTACTTTGCCTTTCATCCTTTCGGGGTCGATGTAATCAACTTAATCCGTTTGTCTGTCCTTGTTTGTCCCCTCTATGTTTAGCCCCTTACGGGTAATAAAGAAATAGGTATTTCGTCTACCGTTACGTTCTGAGTTCAAATTCCGCAGAGGTCGACTTTGCCTTTCATCCTTTCGGGGTCGATAAATTAAGTACCAGTTACGCACTGAGGTCGATATAATCGACTTAATACCTATATATGTCCTTGTTTGTCTCCTCTATGTTTAGCCCCTTGTGGACAGTAAAGAAATATATAATGCACACACACACACACACACACGCATGCCTGTAATGTTGAGAGGGCAGTGAAGATATTATGTCAGTGAAAACCAACAATGAAGCAAGACAAAGTTATCTCCCTTCTGCACAGAGCTTATTCAATGGACAAACTCCGTCCTGTGCTGTTCCGACTCTGCAGTTCTTTCTGTGTGCTGCGCTGCTTAAATATAATCGGCCAGGCTCCTGTTTCCAGTCCATCCTCTGATGTTCTCAGTCACCAGACGTCTGTGATAACCTCTTGCTGTTTGTCCCTGTCAGAATGGTTTGGGGAAGGGACTTGTAAGCACATCCTCTTTATGTCCGATATACCGTGGCTGTGGGGACTTGATTCTCGTCTGTGGAGGTCTTTTGGATTGTCGACTTTTCCAGTTCTTTTGCTTCGTCTGTTACTTGGCTTTCACAGCTTATATAAAACACACACACACACACACATGCACACAGACAGAAAGAAATGGAGAGAGAGAGAGAGTGAAAGAAAGGTAGATAAATAGATATATACAGAGAGAGAAAGAAAGATAGATAGAGAGAGAGAGAGAGAGAGGGGAGAGAAACGAAGAAAAAGGTAGATAGATGGATAGAGAGAGAGAGAAACGAAGAAAGAAAGGTAGATAGATGGATAGATAGATAGATAGATAGATAGATAGATAGATAGACAGATAGATAGATAGATAGATAGATAGAGATAGATAGATAGATAGATAGATAGATAGACAGATAGATAGATTGAGATAGATAGATAGATAGATAGATGGATGGATGGATGGATGGATACATATATACATAGGTATGTATGTACATTATAGGCATAGGAGCGGCTGTGTGGTAACTTGCTTACCAACGACATGGTTTCGGGTTCAGTCCCATTGCGTGGAACCTTGGGCAAATGCCTCAGGCCAATCAAAGCCTTGTGAGTGGATTTGGTAGATGGAAACTAAAAGAAGCCCGTCGTATATGTGTGTGTGTTTGTCCCACCATCACCATCGCTTGACAACCGACATTGGTGTGTTTACGTCCCCGTAACTTAGCGGTTCGGAAAAATAGACAGATAGAATAAGTTCTAGGCTTACAAAGAATGAGTCCTGGGGTCGATGTGTTCGACTAACGGTAGTGCTCCAGCATGGCCGCAGTCAAAATGAGTGTAACAAAAGCACACACACACACACAGACAGCGTGTGAAATCAACCTCAGTATAAAGTTAAAAACAAGTTATCTCCCTTGGACTACAAAAATGTTCTAGCCAAATAACACATGGTCTCACCTGGCCGAATATATCTCAGTACTGGACAGTAAAGTCTCAGAGATGCAGCACGGAATTTTGTCAGTGAACAGGTCATCGTGGTCTTGAAAGCGACGAAAATATTTTGACAAATTAAATTTAAATGTTGAAGTGAATAGGCGCAGGAGTGGCTGTGTGATAAGTAGCTTGCTTACCAACCACATGGTTCCAGGTTCAGTCCCACTGCGTGGCATCTTGGGCAAGTGTCTTCTGCTATAGGCCCGGGCCGACCAATGCCTTGTGAGTGGATTTGGTAGATGGAAACTGAAAGAAGCCCGTCGTATATATGTATATATATATGTGTGTGTGTGTGTGTTTGTGTGTCTGTGTTTGTCCCTCTAGCATTGCTTGACAACCGATGCTGGTGTGTTTACGTCCCCGTCACTTAGCGGTTCGGCAAAAGAGACCGATAGAATAAGTACTGGGCTTACAAAGAATAAGTCCCGGGGGTCGATTTGATCGACTAAAGGTGGTGCTGCAGCATGGCCGCAGTCAAATGACTGAAACAAGTAAAAGAGAATCTAACGGTTTTTGTGTGTTTCTTAAATGGCACCTGAGCACTGTATACAATAATTTCATTATCATTATTATTATTATTTTAAAAACCTTCCACGCTGCAATTGTTTTCGTACCAGTACACGATCTCCAGTACTTCTGGTTATGAGGATTGTTCTGAAAGTGAATTTAGCTGCTATTTCTAGCAACATGAGTGACCACATAGAGGTTCTCGATGGTTAACAATGACAATAATGAAAATTAGTAAAAAAAATGTTTTT
Source organism: Octopus sinensis (assembly GCF_006345805.1). Lineage (NCBI taxonomy): Eukaryota > Metazoa > Mollusca > Cephalopoda > Octopoda > Octopodidae > Octopus > Octopus sinensis. The sequence goes on from NC_043024.1 coordinate 10,817,291, forward strand.
TTCCAAAAAATAACACTGAAGACAATTTAAATGTTCTGGGTTTTTTATTATTATTATTATTTCAAAGTACAAGAAAAGTATCAACATTCAACTTAGGATAATTATTTACAAATTATTTACACAAATTAAATTAAATACAGACACATACACAACTTCACTGATATAAAATGTTCTTTTTTGATATTTACCATGATGATGATGGTGGTGGTGATGATGATAATGTCTTTACTTGTTTCAGTCATTTGACTGTGGCCATGCTGGAGCACCGCCTTTAGTCGAGCAAATCGACCCTGGGACTTATTCTTTGGAAGCCTAGAACTTATTCTATCGGTCTCTTTTTACCGAACCGCTAAGTTACGGTGACGTAAACAAACCAACATCGGTTGTCAAGCGATGTTGGGGGGACAAACACAGACACACAAACATATACACACACATACATATATATATATATACATATATACAACAGGCTTCCTTCAGTTTCCATCTACCAAATCTTCTCACAAGGTTTTGGTCGGCACTTTGGAGACACTTTGCCCAAGGTGCCACGCAGTGGGAAAGAACCCAGAACCATGTGGTTGGTAAGCAAGCTACTTACCACACAGCCACTCCTGCACCTATATATATATACATATATATATATATATATACATATATACGACGGGCTTCTTTCAGTTTCCGTCTACCAAATCCACTCACAAGGCTTTGGTCGGCCCGAGGCTATAGCAGAAGACATTGCCCAAGGTGTCACGCAGTGGGAATGAACCCGGAACCATGTGGTTGGTAAGCAAGCTACTTACCACACAGCCACTCCTGTGCCTATGATGCTGATGAGAAATTTTAGTAAAAAGCTGCACCAAATCATCTCATTCTGCACAAGCCCACATCACCAGCTAAAAATCATCATCATCATCATCATCATCATTATATGTACATATTTTTGTGTCATAATTTTTCTTTTTAACCCAAAAAAAAAAAAAAAAAAGATGAAGGACATTCAACACGAAATAATTACTTGTAAAACATAAAACAATCAATTATAAATACAGGAAAGTTAATTAAATATGATTATTACTGATGCAATTTTACACAAACATACATACAGTCACGAACACATATAAACATACATATATTTACACACACACACACACACATGCAGAAATAATTTCATTTACATACACACAAATGTGTGTACGCAAACATTTGTTCACACACATACACACACGCACACAGATTTTGTTCGTTAACAAAGGTTAATGCCTTCCATTTGAGCTTATCGCCCCCATGAGGCTTAATGGTTTATCCAAATTTCTGAAGCTGTAAGGCGACTAAGACTAGCTGACAATTCCCCTGGATGGGAAGCTAGTCCACCACAGGGTAACTCCCTGATCCACCAGGCACTCAGTTTCAGCTAACATGAAATGAAGAGTTTGCTCAAGGATACAATCAACTGCCCGTTTCAAGAATGAAATTCCCAAACTGATGTTCTTTCACTGCAATCAAAGGTGCTAAGGTTTAAAGCAACTCAGACAGTTTGAAGAATCTTCTGGAAGTCTTTGAATATTCAAGAATGTTAGGACTCGGTAACTGGGAATAACATTGTTTTTTAAATATAGCTTCACTTCTTTTTTTTTTTTTTGTTAAAGGCCGAAGAAAAGAACAAAAACAAAAATCCAATTGGAGTGTTTAGAATCACAGATGTTGAGTCTTTTTTTAAACTCCGAGTCTTTCTGAGAGTCAAGAGTCTCATGAAGAAACAAAAGTCAACTATAAAATACAAGAGTCATCTGTTGTGCACTGAAATATTTCATCACCATTTGAAAGGGTAACTTTTAAACCATCATCATCATCATCGTCATCATCCTTTGGATATTGTTGTCACAAGTCCCGGGACTCATGGGGCTGGTCACCCAGTTTACACTGCATATAAATAATCGGGATCAGAGCATTCTGACCTGAAGTGGACACCAGTCCGAGGCAGGGTTATCCATTTATGGCTGAGTGGACTGGAGCAATGTGAAATGAAGGGTTTTTTGCTCAAGAACACAACATACCATCCAATCCGGGAATTGAAACCACAATCTCACAATTCTGACTACAAAACTGTAACCACTAAGCCATGTACCTTCACTGTCTTGTAAATGGTACCTTGAAAACAGCTGTGTAATTAAGATTTTGTTCAAAGATTGAGATTTACTTTTCAATTTTCTTTTCTTTAATTAGCCACAAAATAATTTTAAAAATAATAAATAAATATTTTATAACACTGTTCATGTCTCATCCATAATATTGTTATATATTTTGCAACAAAGCTAAATAAATCACAGCCATTCTCAAAATACTCTTCACAAAGTTATTTTCAGTTGCAGATTTTCTTCAATTACCACATGTGAAAGCTCATAAGATGCACTTCTTTCCAAAAAAATGTCTCCTAAGATCACCCAGGGTCTTTTTCCGAACAGGTGCACCAAATAAACCTGGGTCATTAAAATCCATCAAATACAGTATTTGTGGGAGAGACAAGATGCCGGGTGGTGAGGCTGTAAGATTTAAGAAGGAACACTTCTTTCCAAAAAAAGGTCTCCTAAAATCCCCCAGGGTTTTTTTCCGAACAGGTGCACCAAATAAACCTGGGTCATTAAAATCCATCAAATACAGTATTTGTGGGAGAGACAAGATGCCGGGCGGTGAGGTTGTAAGATTTAAGAAGGAACACTTCTTTCCAAAAAAATGTCTCCTAAAATCCCCCAGGGCCTTTTTCTTATTAGGTGCACCAAATAAACCTGTGTCATTAAATCCATCAAATACTTGTGGGAGAGACAAGATGTAGGGCGGTGAGGTTGTAAGATTTAAGAAAAAAACGAACTTTTCAATTTTGGTACTGGCATATAACCAAGTTTACTCGAACTTGCTGATTTTGAACCTTTGTTTTGTGAATACTGAAATTTCTTTAAAGAATTCTTGGCTGTACTGGTAGCAGCTTTGAATGCTGTGCTTCGTTTTACGGGTGACGACGACGCTGAAGATCTCTTTGTAGTTTTTCTCTTCCTCTTTCTCTTGTAGGTGCCCTTTCGACGAAATGGTTGCTTTCTCTTGATGCTGTTGGCCGAGAAAGTATTTGAAGAATTTGAAGCGAAATACGGGGACTCCCACCCTTCGCTGAAATCCTCCGACGGCACCGAGGAACTGTAGGTGTTGAGATTGGAGTAAAGCATGCAGTACTTGTTGGTAATCTCAAGGAAGCGCTCAGCGTTGTACTTGGCAATCTTCTGCTTGGTGAGTCCGTCTATCTTTTCCTGCATCTCATCGATGGTCAGCGGGACTTCCGTAGCCATGGAGAGCAGCATCGGATTGGGAAACACAGACGCGTAGTTGTGAATGTGTCTCTCCTGAGCAATTTGCTTGGCCAACTCCAGCAACTCTTGGTAGCAATCGTCCAAAAGCTTCTTCTTGTCTGTGACAACCTCGGTGTCGACATCAGTGATGACAGCCTTCTTTCCGCTATGAACAGGTAGGTTTATTTTCAACTTGTTCGTCATCACCTCGTTAGCCCGTGCTCCAAGTTTGACGTAACACACAGTGTGGTCCATCGCCGTCACCGTCAGTTCTTCTTTGAGGACCGTGTCAATGACTAGTTTACGTAGTAACCTGGTGGCATCCTGTGACAAGTAGCTTTGGCCCCTTCCATGTAAGGAATGTTTATCATGACCCAGACTCAAGACACCCTTATTACGAGAACCTCGGAACACCTCTGTCAGGTGAATAAGAGTACAATTGAAATTACGGTCATGGCACATGTCTTTGACAAACCGGATGATCCCTTTCACGTCCTCAGTGACATCACGAACATGGAAAGTGGTTTTCGATGAACAGTTATCACAAATAGCCCCAGGAAATTCGTTACATATCTCAGTGTTGAAATTATATTCACCAAAATACTGCAGCAACTGACTTCTCCGACAATCCGCCCGGTTCTCACAATAGCGCACCATTTGGTAGAGGTTGTCTATGTGGACTCTCTTGGATTCGTAGGTACAGTTCCTGTCCAGGTCGATCATCCGACGCAATCGTTTCACGTCCTGGTAATTGTAGAAGAGCGTGCAAGACGCCAGAAGGCCATCGCGCCCTGCTCGCCCAGATTCTTGATAATATCCTTCGACAGACTTCGGCATTGAGAAATGAATGACAAAACGCACATCGGGTTTGTCTATACCCATTCCAAATGCAATGGTGGCACAGATGACTTTCCAAATATCATTTAACCATCCTTCCTGAGTCTGAGCCCTCTGGTTGTCCGAAAGACCAGCATGGTAAGCGATGGCCTTTATTCCCTTCCTGCTCAGGCTCTTCGCTGCCTCATCACATTCTTTGCGAGACAAGCAGTACACAATGCCACTCTGGTTTCTAAACTTGGATTTAATTAATTCAGCAATTTCGTCAGTAGTGGATTTGGGTTTCTTCTCCGCTAGACTAAACTTCAAATTCGGTCGGTTGAAGCTTTTCACAAACCACTTCGGAGACTTCATGTGGAGTTGGTGTATAATATCTTTTCGGACACGGAGAGTGGCTGTGGCTGTCAGAGCCATCATGGGAACATGAGGAAATTTGTCTCTGAGCAAATACAAGCGTTTGTAATCGGGTCGAAAATCATGGCCCCACTGGCTGACGCAATGTGCTTCGTCAACGACGAATCGACTGAGTAAGCCGCGAGAATTAAGGTTTTCAAACAAATTCGTTAACTTGGTACTGCTGGAGATTTTCTCTGGGGTGACATATACAAGTTTCAGAGCCGGTTCTTTCATGGACAGCTGCATATACACAGAATCGGAGTCCTTCAAGCTTACATCACCAGCTAACGATGCAGCCGGGATGTCTAACGACAAAAGCCGTTCCACCTGATCCATTATTAGGGCTCGCAAAGGCGATATTACAATGCTAACTCCGTTACTAATCAGTGCTGGTAGCTGATAACAAAGACTCTTACCGCCACCTGTTGGCATTAAAATGAAACAATCGTGATTTAGTAAGGACGCATTGATGGCTTGCAACTGACAACCTCGGAATTTCTTTAAGCCAAACACTTGTCTAAACATCGTCAACATGTCGTCACTGTGTGGAAAATGGAAACCATCGAATTCTGACGACGTGCCGCAAGTTTCTTCATCGTCAGATGCAGATCTCATGGGTTCGCTTTGGGAGAGGGCTGATTTAAAAACAGGGCTCGGAGGGGGGCTCTTTTTAAGAATATCGCTGAGTTTTTGGTTCTCCCTGTTGCGAATTGGAGATAACTTTCCCAAACTAGTGATTCCGTCGTTGTCAAAGTTTGATGCTTCTGGTAAATCGTTGAAGGAAGAAAATTTCTCGGAACTTGATCTACTCTGAAACGAGTTTTCAACAGCTGGAACGGAAGGGTTGTCAGGGTTACTTTTGGAGCTGCTCTCTGAGAGTTTGTAACCAAACTGGAAACTGGATCCTTCATCAACAGATGCTATAAGATCATCAGCATCAGCATCCGAGAACCCATCTTCATGACTAAAAGAATCATCATTAATGCTGATATCGTTGTTATTATTATTATTATTGAGAACATCATGAGACTCGTTAAATTTCGACACAGAAGGAGACGAGGAAGCAGAGTTCTTCCTGTTTCTGTCAAGCAAATTTGGCACAGGAGTAGAATGGCTGGGATCTTCATCAAAGAAACTATCCCCGCACGGAATATGAGAATTGATCACCTTTGGTTTCGAAGGCGCAGGCAATGGTGGGCTTACCTTGGAAGTCATGAGACGCTTCACAAGAGATGCTTTAATTGATGGTGTAGTCTTGTCAACATCCGTCTCGTTCTTATTTTTCTTTGGAGAAGGCGTTTTGGCCGGCTTGGTCTTGTCTTTGAGTAGTTTCCGCGCGAGAAGCAGATGCTGCAAGCGCTTGTAATCTTTGACAGCAACATTGATGAGATCAGCCGAAGGGATTTTACTGATAATATCGCAAACTTCGTCCATGGTCATGAACAATAGGATCCTGAGTTTGTTGACGTCTTCTTTGGTCAACAATTCCTTCTGCATCAACGGGTTTGTTGTGACGTCATCAAGTTGGGGTTTAAGGTTCAATGACTGTGAAGAGGAAGGAGTTGGTTCACCGGCAGCAGAGGAACGAGGGGTTTTCTTCATTCGAGAGGCCAATGGTGTTTTCACAGGGGAATCAAAACTAGATATTTTTGGGTCTCCTCCGCCACCATCAACCTCATTATCATCATCACTCGATACAACACGGTTCTTTCGCCGCTTCCTAGGATTGCAAACGGTTCCAGTTTCGTCGTCGTCGGCATCACTGTCAGGGACAGTGATGCCGGTGCTGCTTTTTGTCTTTGGGGTCTCAGGTTTCTTTGAGGCCGAGAATTTAAAAGTGTTAGGTTTTGCAGGAGCTGAAATGGTGGAAGACGGTTTTGAAGTAGTGTTCGGTGGAAGCGAGGGTACATGAAGGGGTGCCTTCTTTCTATTGATAACAGGCGAAACTGAAAAACTTTCGTCAAAATCATCATCATCCTCACTTTTATCATAGTGAGGGTCAGGAAGAACCAGGCTGCTCCGAGGACCAAAACCCAATGTCGATTTTGGTTTCGTGTTGGTTTTGCTGTTCTCGTCGCTACCCAGCTTCCGTTTGGTTGATGGAGTCGGGTGCGCGCCCTGCGACGAAGAGATCGGTCGAGCGGGGACGGCCTGAATCGGTTTCGGTTTGGTCAGAGGCAAATTGGACAAGAAACTGCCCATTGTTTTTTGAACAGGCTTCGGTTCTTTCGACAGGGACGACGACCCAACATTAGCAGCAGAAGTGACGGTGGAAGAACCGACATCAGAAGAAAACGAAGGGCAAGATGTTTTGCTCTCCAAAGACAAAGGTCTCTTAATCGCCATCGATTTATCGACCACACTGCTGCTTGTGGTCGCTGGGGCTGTTGACGAGCGATTGGGCTTCGATAGTAAATTAATAATCGAAGAAGCTGAACGAATCGAAGCATTTGTTGTGATGGAAGCTGAGAATGGATTTTGGGTTTTATCGCAAACATTGCTCCCCTTAAATCTATCCAAAGAATTGGGAAATTGGTTACTTACGGCGTTATTTGGCGCAGTATTGGTGGTAGAAGCAGGGGTAGTAATGTCTGTAGCATTGGTAGACGGGTCGCGAGAAGGAAGGTTTAGCAGACTCGAGGGTGTGGACGATGGTTTCTGTAAGCTCGAAGTCCGTTTGAACTTGAAACCGCTTTTGTGGACGTATTTCGAATTGTTTTCGTCCATTTTCGTTATGTTTCTTTTTAAAGACGGAAAGGCTTTCAGAAAAAGCGAATCCAGCCGGATACAAACTGCCTCCTGTCCTCCGACATCGCTAAATAAATATTTTGTTTATGAATGAAACACCGAGACACGGTTCCCGCTTTCTTGTGTCCAACGACAGCGGAAGTGGCGATTTCAAGGGAAGTAATCCAAGAGTTTTTGAGGATTACCTCCCTTCGCTTATTTCTCTACTTTTTGTTTAAAAAAAAAATCATCATTTAAATGTCTCTTTTTCCAGGCTTGCATGGATCGGACGGAGTGTTTTGAGGCAGATTTTCTATGACCAGAAGTTCTTCTTATTGCCAGCCTTCACCTGCTTCCTAGCTGACATGGGTTGAACGGTTCAACTGGGGTCTGGAAAGCCAGGAAGCTGCACCAGACCCCAATCTGATTTGGCAGTGTTTCTACAGCTGGATTCCATTCCTAACACTAACCACTCTGAGAGTGCAGTGGGTGCTTTTTATGTGCCACCGGCACAGGGGCCAGAGGAGCTGGCATCGGCGATTATCGAATGGTGCTTTTTACATGCCACCGGCACAGAAGCCAGTTGAAGCGGCACTGGCATCAACCACATACGGATGGTGCTTTTTATGTGCCACCGGCACGGGCCAGACAAGATGACATCGGCCATGATAAGATGGTGCTTTTTACATGCCACCGGCACAGAAGCCAGTCGAAGAGGCACTGGCATCAACCACATACGGATGGTGCTTTTTATGTGCCACCGGCACGGGCCAGACAAGATGACATCGGCCATGATAAGATGGTGCTTTTTACATGCCACCGGCACAGAAGCCAGTCGAAGAGGCACTGGCATCAACCACATACAGACGGTGCTTTTTATGTGCCACCGGCATGGACGCCAGTCAAAGCGGCACTGGCATCGACTACATTTGGATGGTGCTTTTTACGTGCTACTGGTACAGGGCTCACAACTACAATTTCCATTTGATTTGATTTTGATATTGGTTAAATAAAAAAAAACATTAAAATATCTCTGGACATAAGAATGCCTGTGTAATTTCCAGATGGAGTTGCAAAGTTCAAAGTGAGGTCAGATATGGGTGCATGAGCTTTTGCAGCGCATCACTGCATCTGTCATTTGCTGTTATTCGTTCAGCTCGTCCCAGGCAACTGCCATTTGTGCAAGATATTCCTTCATCTGCTGTGACTATGTCATGTAGCAAACCTTTGGATCAAAAAAGTCAAAGGCTAACTTGGCTTCATCAATGTTCTATGAATGAAATTTAGTAGGTGGAAACTGTATGGAAGCCTTTTGAGGAGTTCTTAGCTAAGAATGGATCACTACATCTAGCATTTGTTGAGTTGGGAAAAGCATTTGACAGAGTGCCGTGTTCTGTAATCTGGTGGCTACTAAGGAAAGTAGGTAGAGATGAATGGCTTATGAGGGCCATACAAGTTACGTACAAAGGTGCAATCAGAAACGTGAGGGTCACTTATAAGTTCAGTGACAAATTTTGCATGGAAGCAGAGGTTTATCAAGGCTCAGTCTTCAGTCCCTTCTGTGTATAACAATCCTGCTTGGCATAACCGAGGAGTTAAAGAATGGTAGTTGATGGAAGCACTTATAATAATAATAATAATGAGATTATTGTATACAGTGCTCAGGTGCACCACAACTTGTCAAAAGTGCGTATAAAGTAGATGCAGTAATGTAGAAATGTCTGGGAAGCGAACAATGTATGAGTCAGATACATGCTTGCGTGTGTATGGAGGGAAGAAAATCAGGTGTAGTGTTGGCGAATCTCAGGAAGCATGGAAGTTTTGAAGGATGCAGTGCTCCAACTAACAACTGATGCCGGCAGTTTGTTCCATGCTTCAGCAACTCTCACCGTGAAAAAATGTTTCCTGAAGTCATGGGAGCTGTGCTGTTTTCTTACTTTGTAAATATGTCCACGGGTGTTAGATGGGTGGAGTTTGAAGAGGTGCTCAGTGTTATCCTTGTACGATAAACTAGAGTGGGATTAGAGAAGAAATTCCATTCAGGTATGGAAGGTTTTAATTTCGATCATTTTAAAGCAGGAAGTTGACTTCAGAATCTCCTGCAACTCTTCTGGATGTTCTCCTTGTTTAAGTTAGTGAATGCTGCCATAATCTTTGGTGTTACAAGGAGTTTTGTTGGTCTCTCACTCAATTGCGCCCCACATGTAATAATCAAAGAGGTTGCAGTCTGGGGAGTTAGGTGGCCAGATGTTAGGGGTGATGTGGTCGCAGAAATTGTCTGACAGCCATGACTGGGTTCTCCTGCTTGTGTGGCATGGTGCAGAGTCCTGTTGCCAGACATAGGGTCTTCTTTTCGGATTATGGCTGCTGTTGCTTAGTGAGTGGGATTGACTCAGTGCACAGCCTTTCCTCACTTTAAAAAAAAGTCTTCTTGCACAGGCATTGCACGATAACAACATTGATTAAGCTTCGTGCAATGGCCATACTCGATAACGAGGGGGCAGCCACCATGTATGCATGTATGTGAGATAAGTTTCACTTTAATAGTTTCAGTATTAAAGTGAAACTATTAACACGTAATACTGAAATAGTGGAGAAGATATGATATTGCTATGGGCTCACTCTAAGCAAGAAGTTGAACATGTTTTTGGCCTATGACACTACATGGACCCTAAGTAAGGCATGTGCAAAATTTGAATGAAATTGGTTGTGTAGTCTCAAGTTTATATATTATATACTGAATTTAAATTGAGTGCTCTCAATATACAATTAAAGTATTTATGTATTTAATACGAGTGATTATATATGTATGTATATGTATATAGGTGCAGGTGTGGCAAGAAACTTGGTACCAAGGTACATGGTCCTGGGTTCAGTCCCACTGAATGGTAACTTCTGCTATAGCCTCAGACCAACAAAAGCCTTGTCAGTGGATTTTGTAGACAGATATTGAAAGAAATCCATTCTACATATATATGTATATATGTCAGTGTATCTGTTTCTCCCTCATCACTGCTTCACAACTGGTGTTGGTTTATTTACATTTGTCATAGCTTACTGGTTTGACAAGAAGAAACCAAGAGAATAAGTACCAGGCTTATCAAAATATAAAAAAATCACTGGCATTGATTTATTCAACAAAAAATTCTTCAAGGCAAGAAGCCCATCTTATATATATATATATATATATATATATATATATCATCATCATCATCATCATCGTTTAACATCCGTTTTCCATGCTGGCATGGGTTGGTCAGTTTGATTGAGATCTGGGAAGCCAGGAAGCTGCACCAGGCTCCAATCTAATCTGGCAGAGTTTCTACAGCTGGATGCCCTTCCTAATGCCAACCACTCCACAAGTATAGTGGGTGCTCTTTACATGCCACCAGCATGGGAGCCAGTCAGGCTGACCTATAAATATGCATGTATGTGTGTGTATATGTTTGTGTGTCTGCGTTTTTCCCCCCAACATTGCTTGACAACCGATGCTGGTGTACTTACCTCTCCGTAAATTAGCGGTTTGGCAAAAGAGACCGATATAATAAATACTAGGCTTACAAAGAATAAGTCCTGGGGTTGATTTGCTCGACTAAAGGTGGTGCTCCAGCATGGCCACAGTCAAATGACCGAAATAAGTAAAAGAGTAGTACAATACTGTTTCTACTTTGCACAGATTTTTACCTATTGTGGGGTGTTTTAGAACATAACACCTGTGATAATGAAGGGCTTACTGTGTGTATATATATATATTACCTTTTACTTGTTTCAGTCATTTGACTGCAGCCATGCTGGAGCACCACCTTTAAAAGTAACGGAATGCTTACAGCCCCTAGGGTTCCCAAG